>NC_135181.1:29963562-30063562 GCF_041146795.1 Maylandia zebra | reverse complement strand
GCAGTTTCCTCTTTCTGGCGCAAAGTGGGCGATAAACAAACAAGAAAGAAAAGCCGATCAGCTGATGATTGATCAGTTTCATGATTAAAGTAGCAACAGGAGAGAGAGGGGGAGAGAATGAGAGGAGAAGAGGCAGCTGTGCAGCGTAACGACAGAATAACTCCAGCTTTGTGTCTTTTTCCATCCTAGACAAACTGTGTCCCTTCTCAGCTCAACACGAAACGCGTAATAATTTCTCTGAATACGGGACGATTCCGTTTTTTACGGGATGGTTGGCAACTCTACTAACTAATCTTATGAATAAAATAAAGTTCACTATCAGTAACATCATAGCACCCACCCAGCTGTATAGAAACTCCATCATACGCAGTACGAGTTATTGTAACTGACTGTAAAAAGTCAGCACAACGAAAATAAACTCCACCTAAACTTGGTTTATATCTGACCCAGATAGACTGCAGGTCATAACTTCTTACCTGAAGTTCAGTTCACCTGACACTCGGGTCTCTCCTCCTCCTGCCTCCCCTCTCCCTCATCCTGGCCTCCACCACTTGTTAATTTTACTGAATCTGTGGAAGCTCCACCATAGCCACCACCAAACAAGTTATTTTTACACACCGGCCAATCCACCACCTTTCATTATTTATACCGTTACTGTCACGGCTGGCGGAGTGAGCCGTGTGGTGTGGAGGAAAAGGAGGACCCAAAATGCAGCAAACTGATGATACGAGTGATGTTTATTTACAAGGTGGAGGTGGCAAAAACAGGCAACGCAGCATGAGCAATTACAAACGGAAACCTAAACTGGGAGAAACTAAAGAGCAAACCTGAGACCATACAAAGGAGTGCGGGGCAGAGAGACGCAGAGTAATGCAGGCAGATGAATGCATTTAACGCAGTGATACATGGATGAACGCAGACGAGCCGACCACCAACACAGACCGACACCCACTAAATATACACACACAAGGTAATCAGGTAATCACACACAGGAGGGAAGAACAGCTGAACCTAATACACATGAGGACCGGAGGAGACAAGCTGAACACCATGACAACAGACACAGACCTTCAGAACAGAACAGGAAATCCAGAACACGAGCCCTCAAAGTAAAACAGGAAACACAGACTGATTTACAACACAACACGGGGACATGAACAGAGCACCAAGGACAGACACAGGTAGGGCTGACAATACACCAAACTACAGGTTCAACCCTAAACTAATACAAATCAGAATAAACACAAAACGCTGGGTCAACGACCCAGGACCATGACAGTACCCCCCTCCAAGGGCTGGCTCCAGACAGCCCAAAACAAAAACAAACGACCAACCCAGGGCGGGCGGCGGGGGCCCAGGACGGAGGGACCAACACCGAACAAAACAAGCTCCAGCGGACCGAGGGAATTGTCCAAAACAAAAACACACGTGCTGGAGCACAAGAACAAAAACACAGTTCAGGAGGCCGGCCCGGAGGCTGACAGCTCAGAAGTCCAGGACAGTTCATGTTCTGAGGCCGGCCATGTCGGCGACACAGCTCCGAAAGCCGACTGAGCGGAAGGCAACGGCGGCGGAGCGGAGGCAGTTCAGGGGGCCGACCGTGCACACGGCAGCGGCGGCAACGGGGAAACCGGTCAGGCGGCTGACCGTGCCGACAGCAACGGGGACAAAGTTCAGGCGGCCGACCGTGCGGACAGCAACGGCGGCGATGACACGGGTCTGGAGGCCGACCGTGCGGAAGGCAGCGGCGGCGTCTAAGAGGTCGTCCGTATCGACGATGACGCTCCACCCGCGGCCTGACAGACAACCGCTGATGTCGAGGCGGCAGTCTGGGACCCGATGGCGGCATGGCCTTCGTAGCACCAGACGAGACCGAAGCAGAGGCTGGACCAGGTGAAGCTGAAGCTGAAGCAGAGGCTGGACCAGACGAGACTGAAGCGGTAGCCGGACCAGGCGACGCTGAAGCTGATGAGGAGACTGGACCAGGCGACGCTGAAGCCGATGAGGAGACTGGACCAGGCGACGCTGACGAGGATGCCGAAGCCGGACCAGGCGACGGTGAGGATGAAGACACAGAGGCCGCAGCTGGCGAGGATGGAGACACAGAGGCTGCAGCTGGCGGCGATGATGAGTCTTGGGGCTGGACGGGCTCCTCGGGCCCCCCAGCTGACGAGGCAGAAAGCTGGTCGGGCTCCTCGGGCCCCCCAGCTGACGAGGCAGAAAGCTGGGCGGGCTCCTCGGACCCTCCAGCTGGCGAGACAGGAAGCTGGGCGGGCTCCTCGGGCCCCCCAGCTGACGAGGCAGGAAGCTGGCTCGGTTCTCCTGAACCTCCAGCTGACGAGTCTTGAGGCTGGACGGGCTCCTCGGGCCCCCCAGCTGACGAGACAGGCTCAGGACCAGTGGGCACAGGGGCCCCTGGAACACACAGGACAAAACCAGCAGGCGCGGGGACCTCTGGCGGGGACAGTTCAGAACCAGTAGGCACACGGGCCTCTGGCAGGCACAGTTTAGAACCAGCAGGCACACGGGCCTCTGGCAGGAACAGAACGGAACCAGTAGGCGCACGGGCCTCTGGCAGGCACAGAACAGAGCCAGTAGGCGCACGGGCCTCTGGCAGGAACAGATCAGAACCAGCAGGCGCACGGGCCTCTGGCAAACACAAAGCAGACTGCAGCTGCACAGAGCATTGACTCAGCTCAGGCAGCGACAGCCGGATGCAGTCCTCAGCTGGCTTCTTAACCTCCAGGGGTCCAGAGTCGGCCGGGGGCTGGGACCCAGCCTCTGGGGAGGCCCTGGAGTGCGTCACAGTCTCTGGGCTGGCCAGCTGTTGCGGACTGACTACTGCGTTATGTGGTGTGTCTCTCTGCTTGACATGAACAGGTGAAAAACAGTGCTTTTCCGGTTGGATGGACTCAACTTGTAGTACCGGAGGAGTAGGCGAAGATGACGGCTGGGCTGATAATAAGGCTGATGAGTCTCTAGCCAACTGAGCTATTGACTGAGCTATGGATTGTAACAAAGTGTCTAATAGGTCTGGCTGTGACAGTAATGGAGGTGGCGATTGAGTGGCTAACTGAGGTAGCGGCTGCAGGGCAGCTAACCGAGCTACCGGCTGGGCAGCTGGCTCAACAAACACAGCCCCGGAATAAACAGTCATTCGAGCTGGCGAAACAGACGGAGTGTCTTTTTCACTCACCACAGCCGGCAGTTCCGAAGTCCTAATCTCCGGCGGTGGGGCGACGCGCCGACGGCGTGATTGTCGCTTCCTCCCGGGCAAAACCTCCGGCGGGCCGGGCAAAACCTCCGGCGGGCCGGGCAAAATCTTCACCGCCGGGCTGGGTTGGGAAGCGGTAGCGGCTGGTGGGTGAAGGTGCAGTTCGTTGAGTATGAAGTCCTGTGCAAGCGGGTGAAGAGAGTCCAGCAGCCAGGAGTGAGCAGAGATTAGCTGCTGTAGCCTGGCTTCTACAGCGCGGTGGAACTCTTCTCCCTCCTGCTCGAGCCACCGGTTGACCAACCTTGCGACTGTGTCGATTACTTCCTCCCGAAACTCCTGGGAAGGAGCGGATGCTGCTGGGTCCATGCTTGGTCAGCTCGTAATGTCACGGCTGGCGGAGTGAGCCGTGTGGTGTGGAGGAAAAGGAGGACCCAAAATGCAGCAAACTGATGATACGAGTGATGTTTATTTACAAGGTGGAGGTGGCAAAAACAGGCAACGCAGCATGAGCAATTACAAACGGAAACCTAAACTGGGAGAAACTAAAGAGCAAACCTGAGACCATACAAAGGAGTGCGGGGCAGAGAGACGCAGAGTAATGCAGGCAGATGAATGCATTTAACGCAGTGATACATGGATGAACGCAGACGAGCCGACCACCAACACAGACCGACACCCACTAAATATACACACACAAGGTAATCAGGTAATCACACACAGGAGGGAAGAACAGCTGAACCTAATACACATGAGGACCGGAGGAGACAAGCTGAACACCATGACAACAGACACAGACCTTCAGAACAGAACAGGAAATCCAGAACACGAGCCCTCAAAGTAAAACAGGAAACACAGACTGATTTACAACACAACACGGGGACATGAACAGAGCACCAAGGACAGACACAGGTAGGGCTGACAATACACCAAACTACAGGTTCAACCCTAAACTAATACAAATCAGAATAAACACAAAACGCTGGGTCAACGACCCAGGACCATGACAGTTACAAAGAAAAGAAAAGTCACCGGGCCACCGAGCAAATGCCTGGTATGCCCGATGGCCAGTCCAGCTATGGTCGTGCCATCAGTTAACCCTTCTGATGGCACGACAGCAACCCTAGGGTTGCTGACGCCTGCTCTATAACAACAACACCATTGCACTAGTCTTAAATATTATTAAGACTAGTGCAACTATTAAACAACCTATCCTTCATCTCCCCTAGCTATCTTGCCGACCTTCTTAGCTTGTATACTCGTAGTCGAGCCTTAAGATCATCTGGTCAACTACTCTTGGTCCAACCTAGGTCCTGCCTGAAGACAGGGGCGATCGTGCTTTTGTCTCAGCTGCACCGAACCTCTGGAATAGTCTTCCTGTTACTATTCGTGCCTCGGACTCTACTCAATCTTTCAAAACATGGTTGAAAACGTAATATTTTATATTTTGAATTGACCCTATCTCTGAACTGAGGCCCGATATCTGTTTTATTTAGCCCACACTCCTGGTTTAATTAGTGTTTCCCATCTGTTAGTATTTGTACTGGTGCTTGTTTTTGTACTTTGTTAATGTTTTATATCAATGACTTATTGCATTATTGTGAAGCACTTTGGTCTACCTTTGGTTTTAAATGTGCTATATAAATAAAATTGTATTGTGTATATTATATTAAGAAACTGAAATACAACATGATTGTTACATCCTGGGAGGCTGTGGGAGTGTGTGGGCGTGGTGTTGTCTTCTCTCTCTCCTCCTCCTTCGTTCTGGCCCCTCCCCTTGTCTCTCTCTGCCCCTGCCCTCTCCTTTAGGTCACACCTGCTGCTCATCTGCTCTCGTTACAACCAATTACCCTCAGGGGTGATATAAGCTGGAGAAGAGCAGTGTGGAAGAGGAAGGAGAGGTTTCTGGTGGTTTTCCTCTGTGCTGGTCAGAGTGTGCTACTGGCTTAGGTGTGGAACAGCCTGCTGCGTGTGACCAGCCTTCTGGTGTGTGGCTCTGGTGTGTGAGTAGTGCTTACAGTGAGCAGTGATTGCCCATGAGTGACGGCGGCCTTCATTAGTTTGTGTGGCCTGCCCGGATATTGTTTGTTAGCAGCGTTGCTGTCTCTTTCTGTTGAAGCCTTATTGTTGCTTTCTTTGTTGAAGTGGTCATTACCACTTTGGGTTGACCTCCCTGATTTCTCATTAAAGCAGCGGTGCTGTCTCCTTTTGTTGTTGCCATTTATATGATTATTGAGGTGTTTGCCTACAATAAAGATCTATTTTATGTTAAATACCTCTGCCTGGCGTTCTTTTCATTCCATCTGGATCTAACTGTTACTGTCCCCCACCCTCATCGCCTAGACTTTTAAGTGGGGACGTAACAATGATGAAAAATCTTTTTCTATACCAGTCAAAAATTTGGACACAACTTCTTATTTCATATTTTTCCTGTACTACTTTCTACATAATGGATACATCAAATATATGAAGAAAGATATATGGAATTATGTAGCGAAGAAAAAAATTGATAAATAAACATATCTTACATTTTAGATTCCTGAAAGCCACCCTTTGCTTTGTTGACAGTGCTGCAAACCTTCTCTCAGTAAGCTGCATGATGTAGTCACTAGGGGTGCAACGATACACAAAATTCACGGTTCGGTTCGGTTCGATACTTTGGTGTCACGGTTCGATATTTTTTTCGATACAAAAAAAATGTTCATGCCTTTTTAATTTGTCATTTATTAAAATTATAAATATATATTTTAACTCAAAAGTACAGTTTTTAAATTTAACCCTAACCCTTGTGCGCGTTTTTTATTTTGACAGCGAATGCGCACCTGCGGACCACTTATGTGCAGCCCTGGTTATTTAGCTCGTCATATTGCAGCCACAGAAATTCTTTTGTCCATGAAACCATGAAGCTGCACTTTCTTTTTGCCTTATAGTCTGATTTGTCATAACTTCTCCGTTTTGTGGTAAGCTTTTCTTTGGCTGTCACTTCTTCACCCTGACCTGTCTTATTTGGCTCAGAAGAAATGAAATATATATCCTCAACCTCTCACATGTTTAAGCTTGCTGCGGGAGATTTCACTTGTCATGTTTGCATAGTGAGCTAACGATTAATAAGACGATGTCAGAGGAATTGGTGCACAAATTTTCATCACTCACAGATCAGTGCTGTCGCTCTCTATACACAGTTCGCGCGATTGCAAAGTGAAAGCAAAAAAACAAGCGCAAATTCAAACGCGATTTCAATATGTCACATATTGACAGTGGCTCACCGATGCCAATGACATAATTACCCAGCTACATTTCTGAAAGAATGCAAAAGCATTGACATATATTTTTCTTCCTACAATAGCCCGACGGGCAGGGTAGCCCGACTGAAAAAAATCGCTAGCCCCAGGACGTCGGGCTAGCGATATTGCAAGCCCTGTATCTGATTGAGGAATCACTCATCTTTGGAAAAGAGAGTTTATTACAGAGAAATGTCTCTTTCCAAAATAAAAGCTATACTATCCGCTTCTTCTGGGCTATATTCTCAGCAGCATAAGGAGAATCACGTGCTAACAGCTGTCTAAATGACTCGGCTAAAGTTAGTAGCATGCTTGTTGTTTTTGTCTTTGCACTAGGATGATGTCGGCGTAAATGTGCAGTCATATTCGTTGTGTTCCCACTAGTGATTTCAGATTAATCTCGTTGAAATGACCTTAACACCACAACACGGCAAATCTCCGTTAACGAGCTACCGCCGATCGCCCCGTGCATGGGGCTAGACGGCCAACACGTTAACGAGCTAACTGCGCTAACACACTAGCTCCCACCCATGTAATTGAGCATTGCACGGCACATCCAACATACTGTTTTACTTTAGTCCATGACTCGCTTACCTTCAGGGTCATACGTCACATGAAAACCAAAATAATTCCAAACGCCAGATCTGGAGAGCTTAACTTCTGTCTTGCTAGCTTGCCCTGCGCTCTTCCTTCTGACTATGCTGTCTGTGTTGAGCACTCAGTGGATCTGCGCTCGACAGTGCAGCCTAGGCGGAGTAGTCGAACGCAGATTCACTGAGCGCTCAACACAGACAGCATCGTCAGAAGGAAAGTTGATAAAATAAATTACAAATGTTGTATTGTTCGATACATATGCGTACCAAACCGAAAGCACTGTATCGAACGGTTCAATATCGATACGAATATCGTTGCACCCCTAGTAGTCACCTGAAATGGTTTTCACTTCCCAGGTGTGCCTTGTCAGGGTTCATTTATGGAATTTCTTGCCTTCCTAATGGGGTTGAGACCATCAGTTGTGTTGTGCAGAAGTCAGGTTGGTACACAGCTGACAGTGTAGAAAATTGCTAAAACTTTGAATGTGTCTCCAAGTGCTGTTGCAAAAACCATCAAGCGCTATGATGAAATTGGCTCACATGAGGACCGCAACAATCAGAAGAGATTTATTTGGGCCAAGAAACACAAGGAATAGACATTAGTGTCATGGTCCGGGTGAGTGCTGGGTTTTCCTGCGTGCCAGTAAATCCATCACTGGGCAGAGTCACCACACCCCCTCGTTTGTGGCACCTGTGTGTAATTTTCTGGGAGGCTCTTAAGACCAGCGTTCTCAAACATTCCTCGCCGGAATGTCAGCTAACACACCTTCACAGTGGATTTGATCTTGCTGCCTGTAACCACTCAACTCCCCGTCGCTGGCCTGCTACTATTCTCGGCGCTATTCACCTGCCTGCCTCCCTGCCCTACACTTCAGAGTGAGTGTACACGAACTGGTTTAGCCTCACTTGGACCACTAATCCCCTCCTAGCCTCGCCATCAACCCAGACAAGTAAGACTATGTACTTTGTTGCCACCACTTCTTGCACTGCTGCGTGGGGCGCACATTGACTCTACACTCCTTTCATTACAGTGACTCAGAGAAACCCTGTGACCCGTTACCTTGTATGCCTGCTCCGGAAAATCCCAAATAACGTGCCCAGCCCAATAAAGAGACTATTTCCTTTTGGCTTTGCTGCTGCGCACGCAGTGTGTTTATTGGTTTAACAATTATTTTGGAGATGGTCTAGCCAACACTTGTTTACTTTCTCAGCATTCCTGGTAACAGCTTATCTGCTAGCCCTTGCTAATCACAGTGTGTTTGTAGCTACAGATTCTTAGTACCATAATCAGAAACTTTATGTTAGTAGGTAGCCAATGTTCAGAGGTCTATGTTTTCCCTCTCGCCCTTAGTTCACGTATAGCATTTTTTGTTTCTTTTACCTCCTTCATGGTGTGCCATTTTTTGAGTGCCAAATAAATTGTTTGTTTGCACTATACCTCCGAGCCTCCGTGTGGTGTCTGCATTTGAGTCCACTTACCTGTGTCTGGGTCGTGACAGTTAGACCAGTGGAAATTTGTGCTGTGGTCTAAATTTGAGATCTTTGGTTTCACCCGCAGTGTCTTTGTGCAACAGAAAAGGTGAATGGATGGTCTCATGGTTCGCACTGTGAAGCATGGAGAAGGTGTGATGGTGCGGAGGTGCTGTTGGAGCTTAGACAGTTCAGGCCAATATTTTACTCATTTACGTCAGGCCATATTTAAGTATTTGTCATGATCTTTGAGTGTTATAATCTTGATCATTTTTTGTTATAATGTAATATGCTGTGCTCCATAAATTAAAAGTGCCTTGTTAGTCTTTTGTGTTGTTGTAAAGTGTTGATAGATGTCGTAAAGGGGGTGTGTATTTTGCCTGCATGTGGGGGGGAGGAAAGGTTAGGCAAGTAAGCAGGACGTGGAGCAACAGTTTTCTGACCATCGCCGTTTAATGTTGTTTTTGTTGTAACATAAAGGGAATGTAAACGGAGCTCCCACCAGAGGCATTTGTTTGTATTTTTCGGTTTGTATGGAGAATAAATGTTTTGCCCTTTTTATCTTCGCCTCATTTTGCTACTGAAAGGCATATAAGCGATTCAATATGTCTGTGAAGGTTCTCAGTCATCCAGGTCATCGTAGTCAAAGGAGCTTGCAAAGAAAAGCTTGAAGACGTTTCACCTCTCATCCGAGAAGCTTCTCGGATGAGAGGTGAAACGTCTTCAAGCAACTTAAAGAAGTCCAGACGCTTTTCTTTGCAAGCTCCTTTGACTAAGCGATTCAAGAAAAGCACGAGTCAGAACCTTTACGTCCTGCACAAGCGGTAAAAAGGGACCAAAGGTTGCCGCTATAGGTGCTTTGCTGGTTAAATTATTGGGAATTTATTCAAAACTGAAGTCACACTGAACTAGCATCGCTACCACAGCATCCCACATCGATATGCCATCCCATCTGGTTTGCATTTAGTTGGATAATCATTTAATTGTTGGATCATCCAGTTGAAAACTGGACCTCCAGGCCTCCAGGCTATGCAACCAAGAAGGAGAGTGATGGAGTGCTAAGCCAGATGGCCTGGCCTCCACAGTCACCTGACCTTAACCCAATCAAGATGGTTTGGGATGAGATGGAATGCAGAGTGAAGGCAAAAGGGCCAACAAGTGCTCAGCATCTCTGGGAACTCTTTTAAGACTGTTGGAAAACTATTACAGGTGACGACCTCATGAAGCTCATCAAGAGAATGCCAAGAGTATGAAAAGCAGTAATCAAAGGTGTGGCTATTTTGACAAATGTTTTGATTTATTTCCCACTTTTTTGTTCACTACAATTCCATATGTGTTCCTTCATAGTTTTGATGCATTGACTGAGAATCTACAATGTAAATTGCACAGGGTTAACACAAAGAGCCAGAAAATGATTTATACTCATGGTTTGGCAATGAAGCTAACACATGCATGTCTTTGGAACATCGGAGGATAGTCAAAGAGACAGTGAGAAACCACACAAACACAGGGCGATGTATTCCTCATTTATCTGGACATAGGATCAGCAATAGGAGAATGGTAATGGAAATTCTGGTCTGTGGATCTATGTGAGATGGGTTTTTTTTTTCAATGACAAACAAGATTCCATATTTAAACAACAGTAAGGCATGGTGTAATTCTTACTCTAAACCAGAATGAAATGTGTCACACCAATGTGTCTGTAAACTCTTAGATCAAAATGTACTTCACCCAAATTTGATGCAAAAGAGCTCACTGCTTTGGAGCAGTAGGTTCGGCTACATACAGGAGAGGCAAACTGAATGAGACTCAGGCAACTGTGAGTTTTGAAAATGCCGGCTCACTTGGCATCTTTCTTGGCCTTAAGACAACAATTCTGATGGCTAAAGATCCAAACGGGACACAAAAAAGAAAAAAAAGAAAAGAAAAAGAAAATGCCGGCTCATGTATTTTTACTCATTCAGAAAAGAAAAAAGAGAAAATTAACAACAAAAATACAAAAACATTTCAAATAAATGTATCCCTTTTTTGTACCAGTTTTTCCTCAATGACAACCATGTGGTACAATCACAGTAATCACTTAAAAAAACCTTACCTGGGTGCACCCTTCTAAATGTAAAATCAGAGTTCAAGTTTACGGACACTGTAACTTCCTATAGCCACTTCTGCGAGGACAGCATTGTGCCATCACGCACCAGGGTGAGTTATAACAATGACAAACCCTGGTTTACTCCTAAACTCAAAGAGCTGTGGCTGGAAAAGAGAAAGGCGTTCAGAAGCAGAGACAGGGACTGCTACAGAGAGGCCAAGTACAGGTTCACTAAAGAAGTGGACATTGCTAAACATCAGCACTCTGAGAAGATGCAGCAGCAGATTTCAGAGAATGACTCGGCCTCTGTGGGGAAAAGTTTTAGGAATATCACCAACTACAAGCCTAAAACCCCCCACTCCACTGATGACGTGCTCTTGGCCAACACCCTTAACGACTTTTACTGCCGTTTTGACGAGCCATCAAGCAGCCTTCACACCTCCACCAGCCCCAACAGGTCTGTAGACGATGCTATCAGCATGGCTCTACACTTCATCCTGCAGCATCTGGACTCCCCAGGAACCTATGCCAGGATCCTGTTTGTGGACTTCAGCTCTGCCTTCAACACCATCCTTCCAGACCATCTCCAAGGCAAGCTTTCCCAGATGAATGTGCCTGATCCCATCTGCTGGTGGATCACTGACTTCCTGACGGACAGGAAGCAGCATGTGAGGCTGGGAAAGAACGTCTCGGACTCCCGGACCATCAGCATGGGCTCCCCTCAGGGCTGTGTTCTTTCTCCTCTGCTCTTCTCCCTGTACACTAACTGCTGCACCTCCACCCACCAGTCTGTCTAGCTAATCAAGTTTGCAGATGACACCACCGTTATTGGACTCATCTCGGACAGGGATGAGTCTGCCTACAGGAGGGAGGTTGAACGTCTGGTGTCCTGGTGCAGCCACAACAACTTGGTGCTGAATGCCCAGAAGACAGTGGAGATTATTGTGAACTTCAGGAAGCACACAGCCCCACTCCCCCCCATCATCCTGACTGACACCCTCATCACCACTGTGGACTCATTCCGCTTCCTGGGTACCACTATCACCCAGGACCTGAAGTGGGAGCCCACCATCACCTCCGTCATAAAGAAAGCCTAGCAGAGGATGTACTTCCTGAGGCAGCTGAAAATATTCAACCTGCCAACACGGACGATGATGCAATTCTACACTGCAATCATCGAGTCCATCCTCACCTCCTCCATCACCGTGTGGTATGCTGGAGCCACTATCAGGGACAAACAGAGACTGCAGTGTGTTGTGCACTCTGCTGAGAAGGTGATTGGCTGCAGACTCCCATCTCTGCAGGACCTGTACACCTCCAGGACACTGGGGCGTGCAGCTCGGATCACAGCTGACCCTTCTCACCCTGGACACAGTCTGTTTGACCTGCTCCCCTCAGGCAGGAAGCTCCGGTCCATTCGCACCAGAACCTCTTGCCATAAGAACAGTTACTTCCTCTCTGCTGTTGGACTCATGAACAATAACCATATGACTGTTCACACCACTAACACATGACCCTACACTGTGTTCACTGCATCATTCCGTCTTTGCACTGATCACCACCTGCATTCATGTATATATCTATCTACTCAGCACTTTTAATTTTAATTTTTATGTTTATTTAAGCATTGTCTGACAGTATGTTTTGCACTAAGTACTGCAGCAATTTTCTAATGTTGTAAACCTGCTCAACATTTGGCAAACAAACCCTTTCTGATTCTGATTCAAGATAAACCACAATTTCAATTACCAGAATCCGAATGGCAACATTCATCTGCAATTTCATATACTTTGTTAGCTGATTGCAACAACCATTGAGTTGGAAAAATATATTCAACCGCCCACACCCACTTCCCTTCTTGTTCGTGGGGATGTATAGAGTCCGTGAAAAGTCCTTAAAATAAACCGTCCGTAAGTCCAGGGGGATGTGTGTGAAGAAGGGGAACAGTAAGTTCAAAGTGGCGTGGTGTGATTTTTTTTTTGTTGCAGCTGGCCTACCACACTCTGTCAATTGGTCCGTCAATGGGATTGGCTCGCCATCGATTACAGGATCCGTTGCAATGCATCGAAAGGAAGAACACAAAGGAAAAAAAACCCCTGACCTGTCAACGACAGCGTTATAGGACATATTAAGTTCCCATGTAATGTTGGGATTAAATAATTTGCAGTGCCTCAATAATGTTATGCTTTTCATTAATAATAAGTGTTATAAAGTTATATAGTGTAGTATTAAGTGGACACAGCCCTGAAAAATAAAGGCATGAGACCAAGTGTCCTTGGGGAGTAGAAAGCTGCAGACTCTCGCTCACGCTTGCCTAGGAAAATGTAAATGAGAGGGGACCGGCGCTAGTGGAAAGTTACTGAGACACTGTTGTTTAGACTAGAATGAGAGAGATTCTGCAATAAAACTGTTAGGGGCACACCACCATTTTGAGATCTGTGGCAGCGTGTCATGCAGGACGCATCTCCCTTCTAGAAGTAATAAAGTGTTAACTGGTCTACTGAGCAGTGTTTTGTCTTCCATTGGATGCCTCTGAGGAATCAAAAGAACTCGGTGAAGTGTTGATATTTACACCTTAAATCTTAAGGCCAATAATCACAATTCACAATTTGCTATTACCTAAGATGTACTATTTGTAACGTTACCCATGTTACAAATTGAAAATAAACAGTAAAACACATATTAATCTGTGCATCAGTTTCAAATGCGTGAATCTCCGTCTATTTTTCCTCGCTAGCGTGCTCATGGAGGATTTGCGAGAGAGGAGGAAAAGCCTGTGCTCTCTCAGACGGAGACACTGCACCACGTTGCAGCAGCTCATTGGCTTAGAGCAACTCACATTTACTTCAGAACAGCTAACTCTTTCACTGCTGAACCTATGGCTTATTCACTATAAACCGAGTATAACTGCTAAGATTAATAGTCCTTTTTTTCATTTTGGTACATTTTATCCAAGCCATACTTAAATATGGGTTATACCCTCCCCACTTTGATGGTATGCACGTCCCTGTGCATCTAAATAGCTAAGCTGCATAGAGCTTGAAATGGCTTTGTTTGGGCTATTGAGTACTGCATTAACAACATACAGTAAGGGGTTACCTAATTTTGAATACTGCAACCTTTCTGGTCTCTGATGTGATCTTTGAGATCGGCGAAGAACGCCATGACTTTCCCGAGAGCTATTTTGTGAACCAGGTAAACTAGGCTGCTCATTTATAATTGCTTCTTGTTCATTGAGACGCTCTAGCATTGTTTCATTTTCACTGGGCATGATTTGTTCACTAGTTTGCTGGGTTTTCTCCACGGGATCATCAACTTGAATGTTGGTTTCCAGCAAACTGGACTTAGGTATGTTTGCACGCTCGGGTAAGTTCTCAGTTTCCTTAATTTCCCCTGTTTGTTTGTCTCTGTCCGTGAGATTGTCACATTTGGTGGAATTGTCATGTCCGGTGGAATTGTCATGTTCGGTTAGATTGTCTTGTTCAATTGGGCTGACACGTTTGGTTTCATCATAAGCTGAAAACGGTCTTTGTACACTTTCAGTACGGGGCACAGCAAAAGCTGGTGACATTTTAGGTGGCTTGGCAGAGTTGGAAAAGGACATGGGTATCCAGGTAGGTATTGGTAAGTACTCAGACTCTGAGTCACCATCCTCCTGAACAACCCTTGTGTTCCGCCGAGCATGGGGCTTTCGGGAACTGTTTTCTGTTGACTCTGTGATAGGTATGAAACTACAGGGGAGGAGCAAGTCTCTGTGTAATGTTCAGACTGGTCTTTCTTTCGCTTCTGGTTTAACTGTATAGACTGGTAGTTCACCTGCTTTTCTCAGAACCAAATAAACATCATCCTTCCATCTGTTTGCCAACTTATCCCCCCCGCCTACTTCCTCAAAGTTTTCAGGAACAGCAGTAGTATGTAGGGCTAAAGACTCAACTAAGAGACTCTGGATCCAGGTCTAGAGAATTAACTGAGTGTCTTTCACAGATGGTCTGTACGACCCCTCTAGGGACTGTTTCTATGTCATCGCTGCTAAGGTGAATGAGAGCGAATTGCTTGATCCTTTCACTTTCCTTCATCACCTGGACTACAATGAGAGCGATGAGACAGCGCATCCACATCTATGCTTTGTTTACCAGCCCTGTACTGAAGTTGGAATGAAAAAGTGGACAAGGCTGAGAGCCAACGGTAACTCGTCGCGTCCAGTTTTGCAGATGTTAGAATGTACAGTATGTTAATGGATTACTGTCTGTCACTACTGTGAATTCTGTACCATAAAGGTAGTCTGAGAACTTTTCAGTGACAGCCAAGAATTCTAGCTTGTGGACCGGATATCTCATATCACTTTTTGAAAGTCCTCTGCGAGCAAACGCTATGACCCTCAACTGCCCATCCTGAAGTTGGTACAGAGCGGCACCAAGGCCAATGGTACTAGCATCCGTGTGGAGGATATACAGGAGTTTGGGGTCTGCAAAACCCAACACTGGGGCTGAGGTCAGCTTACCAATGATCTGTTCAAACACTTCTTGACATTTTTGAGTCTCTGTATCTGTTTCAACCCTGCGCTCTGAAACTATGTGGGTGAGATATTTAACAGAGTTGTGGAAAAATTTACATTTCTCGGGTGCCAGATTCAACCCAAACTCTTTCAATCTCAACAGGACTTTCTTCAGGCGCTGCTCATGCTCTTCAAGGGATGATGAGAAAATAATGAGATCGTCAATAAAGACAAGGACCTTAAGATTCATCGGACCCATTCACTGATCCATGAGCCTTTGAAATGTGGAGGGTGCATTGGTGACAAGGCTTTCTGCTTGTCTGACTCTGACATCTCAATCTGACAGTATCCCAACTTGAGATCCAAGACTGAGAACCATTTTGACCCTGCCAGAGCGGAAAATGCTTCCTCCAGATTTGGGAGTGCGTACGCACCTTTTGGTTTGAGGTTTAACCTCCTGTAATCGATGCACAAGCGAACAGAACCATCTTTTTTCCTGACAACTACGATCGGGGAGGTGAATGGGGATTCAGATTCCTGTATTACTCCTGCATCGAGTAGTTCCTGGAGGTGTTTCCTCACAGCCTCCACATCATGTGGGTGTATTGGTCGGGGTCTGGATTTAAATGGGGTTTCATCACTGAGCTTGATATGGTGCAGTACTTTTTTCGTGTGTCCAAAATCTAACTCATGCTGCGAAAACACTTCGGGCATAGAATTTAGCATTTTTGATGCACGATCTTTCCATCCAGCAGGTAAGTCATTTCCAAAGTCAACACTGATCTTTTTAGATTGAGAAGGATCTTCTGACTGGTCTGAGGGGTTTGAGACCTCTGTTTGTTCTTTGTGTAGGGCTCTGGTATTAATGTTGGCTAGCACACGGCCTGAAGGGACAACTATGTCGGAATCAGTTTCATTTTTTATTACGACTGGCCCAGTCTTGTTAACCTGCCAGCCAAGCAGCCCTGTATAAGGGCTGCTTGGCTGGCAGGTTAACAAGACCAGTCAACACAAGCAGACCACTGGGCAAGGGAAAGGCTGATGACTGTTCGACAACTGCACATTTCTCATTGATGGAGTTGGGGATGTACACTGAGGCTTCCAAAACTGCCGTCTGCCGTGCTTCCATGATAGTTTGATGTTTACCTGTTAATTTTGCACACCCAAGACTGCAATTGTTAGCTGCTTCCTGGCGCATTCTGAGGATTTTAAGGAGTGCTCGGTAACCATAGGGGACTGGCTGAAAGTTTGCACTGGACTCATGAAGGTCAGTACAAAGGGCATCTAAATGTTTGTACCTATCAAAATCTGGTCTCGCGCCTCAGCTCGCAGAGGAGGAATAACTAATGCCAGGGTGTTAACATTAATGCCTGAACCCACAAAATCCTTAGGAAAAGTGATTGAGAGCTCTACATAACCTAAATAAGGGACAGATTGGCCATTTGCACCCTCTACATCCAGGAGATCACCCAGCAGGTTTATAGGCAAGTCTGAGAGGTGCTGCTCATAAAAACTCTGAGGTACTGTTGTCACTTGTGACCCTGTATCTAATAGACAGTTTGTTTCTTTGCCAGCAATGATGACAGTAGCAGAAGTTCTGGTTCCAACCAAACCCTTTGGGGGCTTACAGACTGTGTTTTTTACTGAGCTTTCTTTAAAAAGGCCCTTTGTGGTTTGGGACGAGAATTGTCTCTTGAAGCCCCTACTTGTTCCACACTGGAGGCTGGAATTAGTTTAAATTTGTGTGAAGTGTGTGAATGTGTGCGTGAATGGGTGGATGACTGGATATGTAAAGCACTTTGGGGTCCTTAGGGACTAGTAAAGCGCTATATAAATACAGGCCATTTACCATTTACCATAAATGGGGCTCGTCACTGGCCCCAGTTGAAGCTTCCCAACTGGCTTGTCTTTCTTTCAGTTGTTTTTTCTTTCTGGCAACTAAGGACGGGTTTGGTTCGTTTTCACATGATGAGGCAATGTGTCCGTCCTCACCACAGTAAAAGCAGTACAGTGCAGTAGGGTGCGGTTTTGCATTGGTTTTAAACCTTCTTTTTCACGGGACAGGCCTCAACTTTGGCATTAATTGTCTTGCACTTTGACTTTGATTGCTTGGGCTGATTTTGTTTTTGGTTTTCCATTTTCCAACTGTTAAGTTGTGCAGTGTGCACTCAAATCAGCTAATTGTTTCTTTTACACATCAAAGTCTGATTCACTGCTACTTATTGTTTGTACATTTGACATGACCCATTGCTTTGGATTGTTGGGGCCAGGTTTGTTCTGACCAAGATGTTGTCTCATACTGCCGACTGGCGCTTGCTTCTTCTTCAGTGTGTAAAAGCAAGAGTAACTCAGAAAACGAAGGTGGACTCTCCTTTCTTTCTCCTAACTGGAGGTCACTGATGAGACTGTCCTCCCAACAGCCACGAAGGAACTGCTTTAACAACTGCTTGTGAAAATCTGACGCACTGACACCCCTGTGCCGCATAGCTTTTGTCAGACAAACATGTAATCTTTGCAAATAGGCTGATGGTCTTTCTCCTTTATTTTGAAGCGTGTTCATAAATCGCGCATAAAGCTCATCACCATCTTTGACAGCTCCAAATGCAGTCTAGTACTTTCAGGTACTCAGAGGGTTTAGCATCTAGGCCTAAATGCTTTGTGATATCTGGCAGCAAAAGGCTGTCAAATATTCTTTGTGTGCAGTTCAAGTCAGAAATGGCTGGGTCATTTATGAGAACTTCAATACTTGTGCGCCATGTATTGTAATCTGCTTCATTGTTTGGGTGGGGGATGCGCCCAGAGAAGGCTCTAAACCTACTTGGCATGGGCGAGTGTGAAGGCATTTCACTACTGCGCACTACATGTTCAACCACTACTTGCTGGACACTCTGTGGATTAAGCTCAAGTGTGGGATAGAGTTGTGTCGGCAAGTTAAGATCAATCAGGTTTTGGTTTAAGGTTGGGGTCGGAACCTTAGACTGTGAAGAAGTTCTCCTTAGAACCGAGAAGCTTCTTCAGTTCTACGGAGAAGAAGAAGCTTCTAGGATGAGGGGTGAAACGTCTTCGAGCAACTTAAAGAAGTCCAGACGCTTTTCTTTGCAAGCTCCTTTGACTACGATGACCTGGATGACTGAGAACCTTCACAGACGACTCTTTAACTACTATTTCCATTTTACCAGACTTCGGTTTTGATTGTTTCTTATTGTTGCAATATTTAATAAGATGAGTCTCATGCAGTTCCACAATATCTCCTGGCTGCTGGCTCACAAATTGCAACACCAATGTGTCTCTAAACTCTAAGATCAATAGTCTTTTTTTTTTCTTCGTTTTGGTACATTTTATCCAAGCCATACTTAAATATGGGTTACAAATGCATTTGTATACAGCCCAAGGTTGAGCTGATACGCTCTCACTGGACTGTTTGATATTATGATGAGAATGAAGGTGTGATATTGATGTGACACAAGAAGCTAGTGAGGAGGTGGAAGGCGAGTGAAGTAAGGTGAAGAACTGTGTAGATGGTGCTAAACCCAAAGGGCATAGTATCAGTCCCACTGTTCGTGACATAAAAGGAAGTGGCAGAATGTATCCTGCATAACTTCAAGGTGTGAAGATCGACGACAAAGTAACATCCAAAATACATACAGTATGATAGGTTCTTCATACAGTCCAGTATAGAATCTGTTATCTACCTGAAAATGTAGGTCCACTCATAATTGTCAGCAGATGACCAGAAGCAACTCAGAGTTTTCACAGATAATGAAAATAGAGTGGTATTTGACCAGAAGCTTGATTTCAAATAACTGCAGGCGAACATATGATAAGCAAAATTGCAGTGACTGACTGAATGTGTAGGAAGGGTTTTATTTATTCTCTCTCTCTTTTTTTTAAAGGTTTTTTATTTTTTATCCCTATAAGGATAGGACGGGGATTAGAGAATGGGAAAAAATCCTTATTGTTCCATGTGGGATTTCCTGAGCATGAGCATCAGATGTTGACAAGCTGCATTTCTATTTTTTATTTATATTTTTTAGAAGTGATGGTGAATTTTGGACACAGTCATTGTTAAAAACTGAAAAAAGAAAAAGACAGACATATGGGGAGACTGATTAAAGGAATGAAAAATAGATCTGTCTTTAGAGGATGTGCAGTAGCAATGGCAGCTCTTCTTTCCAGAGTCCACTTCAAAATAATATACAGTCACACTGCAGTTGTGTGATAACAATAAAAGTAAGAAACAAAATGCAATAGTAAGCTGACGGCAGACACAAGAAAGCAACAAAGTCAAACTGGTGTGAGGAAATGTGGAGAATAGATACAGATGACATAAAAGAAGGAAAGCTCATCTCATTCCTGTCTGCAGATGTAAGATATATGACATTCAGGCTGGATTTCTGGCTAGCAGGGCGGAAAATTCCATCTGTGTCCACTGAGGTGCTATCAAAAAGCACAACTACGTTGTATCTCTCTCTCTCTCTCTCTCTCTCTCTCTCTATCTATCTATCTATCTGTCTGTCTGTCTGTCTGTCTGTCTGTCTGTCTGTCTAGCTATCGTCTGTATCCAGTAAGGGTCCCTAATAGTGAAGCTATACCACATCTGGACGTTGATGGATTAAGAACGTCCGTGTGAGAAGTGGGCTACTGGAAAAAGAAGGCACAAGTGGGAAAGAGATGAAAATAGTGTGCTGTTGGCAGCTGCTAGTTGATGACAGACACCCAGAATGGTCAGAAAGTCCTGATCCCCAAGGACCCCCATAAGGGACTGGCCCCATCCAACTACTGGCCAGTAACCTGCCTCAGTACCACATGGCTAAGATGAAGAGGCACATGGCTCAATACACGAGTGGGGCACAGAAAGAAATTGGCAAGAATACCAGAGGAACGAAACACCAGAGAAGAAGACAGAGAAGTCATCCAAGACTGCAAGACTAGGCTGACCAACCTGTGCACTACCTGGATTGACATCAAGAAGGCTTATAACTTGATGCCCCACACCTGGACCCTGGAATGTCTAGACCTATACAAGATCAACAGGACCCTAAGAGCCTTCATCAGGACCTTAATGGGGATGTGTCAAACAACACTGGAGGCTAACCACAAGTGACCATCAAGTGTGGGATATAACCAAGGAGATGCTTTGTCCACACTACCTTTCTGCATAGGCCAGAATCCTCTCAGGGAAATCACAAGACTGGGTGTCTGTGAAGGTTCTCAGTCATCCAGGTCATCGTAGTCAAAGGAACTTGCAAAGAAAAGCATCTGGACTTCTTTAAGTTGCTTGAAGACGTTTCACCTCTCATCCGAGAAGCTTCTTCAGTTCTAAGGTCACATGGTGGAGAGTCCCAGATATAAACCTAGTGGGAGTAACCCCCCCACAGAGGGACAAAAGGACCTCCTGATGATCCTCTAATCGCCTGAGCCAAGGTGTGAAACTGGGCGTGGGTCCCAATCAGTCAGAGTTTCGGGTGAGCTCATTGTGAAACCTGGCCCCACCTTATCATGCGAATTCCTGAGGTCAGCTGGCCCAGGATGTGAGTGGGCGTTAAGGCATCTGGGAAGGGATCTCAAAACTGGATTATAGATGGCAGAGAGTTGGTGTCGTAAACCCCTGCCTCTGTTCAAAGATGGTCGCTCACAGTGGACATAGATGGCTTCTTTCACTCCTCTTTCAAACCATCTGTCCTCTCTGTCCAAAATGTGAACATTGGCATCCTCGAAAGAGTGTCCTTTATTCTTAAGATGCAGATGGACTGCTGAGTCTTGTCCTGTGGAGGTGGCTCTTCTGTGTTGTGCCATGCGCTTGTGAAGTGGCTGTTTGGTCTCTCCAATGTAGAGGTCTGAGCATTCCTCGCTGCACTGTACAGCATACACCACATTGTTAAGTTTGTGTGACATCAGAATGTGACATCAGAATCCGAATCAGAAGACTTTATTTATCCCCAAGGGGCAATTAAGATACAACAGAGCAGCATGATGTTGAAGATAAGGACAGGGCATAAACAGGCAATAAGAGTGAGATAATAAATACACAGAATATACAGTATATACACAGTTTTAAAATTACAGAGTTTTTTTATGTATTTATTTATGCAAGTTTCAAAATTTGTTTCAACACGACTGCACTCCTCGCCACCACAGCAACATCTTTGTGAAATTTGCAGACGACACCACAGTGGTGGGGCTCATTTCCAAGGGAGATGAGTCTACGTACAGAAACGAGGTGGAGCAGCTGACGTCATGGTGTAAGGCCAATAACCTCCTCCTCAACACTTCAAAAACCAAAGAACTCATAATAGACTTCAGAAGGAAAAAGGCAGAGATCCAACCACTATTCATAAATGGGGACTGTGTAGAAAGGGTGGCAAGCTTCCGCTTCCTGGGAGTCAATATAGAGGAGAACCTTTCCTGGAGTGTGAACACCTCCGAGCTGCTGAAAAAGGCCCAACAGAGACTGTACTTCCTGAGAATTCTCAGGAGGAATAACATCACACAGAGACTGCTGGTGTCCTTCTACAGAGCCACCATTGAGAGTGTTCTAACTTACTGCATATGTATTTGGTACACTAGCTGCACAGGGGCTCAGAGGACAGCACTCCAAGGGATCATTAACACCGCCCAAAAGATCACTGGCTGCCCTCTCCCCACACTGGAAGTTCTACACAACGCCCACTGTTTTAAAAAGGCCCAAAACATCATAAAAGACACCTCACATCCTGGCCACTTCCTGTTCGAACTGTTGCCCTCAGGCAGACGGTACAGGGCAATCAGAGCAAGGACTAATAGACTCAAACACAGTTGTTATCCAACTGCAATAACACATCGGAATACTACAAAAAAAATGTCCATCACGCCACTCTTGTGTTAATCTATGCACGGTCTGAAGCATGTGTGTGGAAATGTATGTGAATGTTTTACTGTTACATCTTATTAGTATTTTAATAATAATAATAATGGATACTTTATTGATCCCCATGGGGAAATTACTTGTTTTTCTCTGCATTTGACCCATTCACTCAGTGAAGCAGTGGGCAGCCCACTAAGCAGGCGCCCGGGGAGCAGTGTGTAGGGACGGTACCTTGCTCAGGGGTACCTCAGGGTAGCCGTTAAGTGGATTCGAACCGCCGACCTTCCGATCATGGGGCGACCACTTTACCTACTGAGCTATCCCTGCCCACACATTTTAAGTATTCTATCTATTTTATTTATTGAATTTTATTGTTTTATTTATATTTTGATATTGCTAGGGATGATGCAATGATCGGGGACCATTCTTAATTTCGTTGTTCTCGTGACAATGACAATAAAGTTTCTGATTCTGATTCTGATTCTGAAAATTTTTACACATTCACAAACAGTGGGACAGAGGAACACAGACAAAGACAATAACAACAACAAAAAAAAATCAAAAACAAAACACAGGAACAAACAAACAAACAAACAAACAAAAAAAACAGAGCAACAAACCCCACAACAGGGTACACGGCCAGCACTTATTAAGAACAGCAGAGAAGAAAAAAAAAGCAACTGGTATACATGTCAAACAACTCACAATCCAGTGAGTCCAATCCACAAGATCAAATACAAAGATCGCTGAGGAGCCGATAACAATTATGCAATAACAGTTATGGGCAACAGCTCAGAATGAAAGCAGTTAAAACAACATGGTCAGGACCCAGGGCGTGAACTGTCCTTCTTAATGTAGTCTATAAAGGGCCCCCATATCTTCCTGAACTTCTCCATGGAATCAGACGTAGAGAACCGAATTTCTTCCAAGTATAAACAGGAGACCATCTCCTCGAGCCACCTCTTGAAGCAGTGAGGGGAGGCAGATTTCCACTCCCCCAGAATCAGACGTTTGGCAATCACCATACCAAACATGAGGGCCTGTTGAACAGCAAAGGGAAGTGCCAAGGAGTCGCCGGAGCAGCCCAGGATCACCATAAGACAGTCAGGATACAGTTGCCTATCATAAACAGTGCTATAGAAACTAAAAATACTAGTCCAAAAGGCTGTAAGCATAGAACAGGACCAAAAAAGATGGCCAAGAGTACCGTCCACAAGTTTACATTTATCACATTTGGGGGAAACGTTAGGAAAAATCTTGTTCAATTTGGTTTTGGAATAGTGCAGTCTATGGACAACCTTAAATTGAATTAACTGAAGCCGGGCGTTAACAGAGCATAGTTTAAAACTAAAAGATTTTACAGTAAAATCAGCCTCCAATAAATCACTCATACTCAAGGAAACTGTAAACATTTTTATTCGTACAAAGAAATGTTAACATTAGAGAACATACTGTGAAAAGAAAACATATACAGGATTCTGTAAATGTGAACAGTTATAAACACAAACAAAAAACAAAAACCCCCCCAAAAAAATCTAGCCTACCATACTGTAAATAAAGTTTCAGAACTATAGTACAGTAATATTTTCAGTGGTCGCCATTGTCACCCTCTCTTTCCTGGCCACCATCCTCATCCCCCTGGCCACCGACGCGCTGCTCTCTGTCAGGCCATAAATTCTCATCCACATCGCAACGGATATTTTCTCTTGCGATGCAGCGAGGGAAGAAACGGCGTGAAAACAAAAATTGGAACAGGACCCTCAGTTCATGCAGAAGATTTTGTTCAGTGATGAGGCAAACTTTTATGCGAATGGCAAAGTTAACAAACAAAACCACCGCTATTGGTCTGACACTAACCCACATTGGATGGATCCCTCCAAGACTTTATTCTTTCATGAGTTATTTACAAGTTTCTGAACAATTATAAAATGTGTTTAATTATACTGCCCATTGTGTTGGATTGTCAATGCAACCCTCTTCTCCCACTCTTCACACACTGATAGCAACACCGCAGGAGAAATGCCAGCACAGGCATCCAGTATCCGTAGTTTCAGGTGCTGCACATCTCGTATCTTCACACCATAGACAATTGCCTTCAGATGACCCCAAAGATAAAAGTCTAAGGGGGTCAGATCGGGAGACCTTGGGGGCCATTCAACTGGCCCACGATGACCAATCCACTTTCCAGGAAACTGTTCATCTAGGAATGCTCGGACCTGGCACCCATAATGTAGTGGTGCACCATCTTGCTGGAAAAACTCAGGAAACGTGCCAGCTTCAGTGCATAATGCATTATCATCATGTAGCAATTTCAAATATCCAGTGGCCTTGAGGTTTCCATTGATGAAGAATGGACCCACTATCGTTGTACCCCATATACCACACCAAACCATCACGTTTGTTGTTCCAACAGTCTTGGAGGGATCCAGCAAATGTGGGTTAGTGTCAGACCAATAGCGGTGTTTTTTTTTTTTTTTTTTTTTTTGCCTGTCCCGTTTGGCTCTTTTGCCATCAGAATTATTGTCTAAAGGCAAAGAAAGATGCCCAACGGATTTACTTTACCAAATTGACCATCCCAGCCTTGCCATAATGGTCCATTTGATTCACCTTTTATTGTTTATTTTATTTTCACTTACTGAATACGGGACAGACTTGACTGGGGGAAAGAAGGGGAGAAAGAAAGAGGGAAAGAGAAACAGCTGAGAAGAGGGACGGGGGAGAAGGGCAAAAAACAAAAACCAACAGAATGGGCAGAAAAAAAAAGAAAAAGAAAATGCATATATCAATCACCTGGGTCACCTGCTGAGAAAGAAAAAAGAAAACAAGCAGAAGAGAACAAGAGTAATAGAATAAACAACATCACAATGATATATGGGAATATGACAGTAAATACTAAATATTAAACATTATTGTGCAGCACATAAGATCAACAGAACACAGTGTGCTTTGAGGTAGGAGCCAAAAAGGGTGTAGTTTGTGGGTGTGATCACCCGTGTGTACACCTGTGAGCATGGACGCGCTTGTTTTTTTAAAAGGTTTCTTCATGTAATGATCTGCTAGAGGGTGTGGGGGGGCCACAGCCCCGTCCTCCAGGGCATGAAGCAGGTATGGAGGAGATCAAAACTCCAGACATCCAGAGGCCCCCAGAACACAAGAGACCAAGGAAGACCAACAGTGGGGCAGCCACGCCACTGTCCCAGAAAGAGCTGAGGAGAGTCCCAGATGAGGGCTCACTCAGCAGCCGTGGAGCAGAAGCCAGGGGGAGTTGCAGTGACGCGCCCATGAGCTCCGCCGGCAGCCAGCTGTGCCTGAGTGACCGAGCCCCAGGCCGAGAGGCCGGGGGCACCCCACCTCCGAAGTGGCCCGAGCGAGCCCCAGGCTCCAGGCCTCGATAAGCGGCCGCCAAGGAGTGAGCCGGTGTGTACCTGGACGCCCATCCCCAGACACAAAGAACCACCAACGCACCGATGTCTGAGGGAGTCCGCCACTGGCAGGGGAAGGGGTGATGGGGGGAGATAGGCCTCCAAACCTTGGAGGGCCTGAGATGTCCCCAGAGAGGTGGCGTCTGATACCCAACCTGATATATAGACACAGACATACAGGCACACACAGATACAAACATCCATTCCCACCCTCATGCTCTCATATACACTTACTCCACACTCAACCAACGTGGAGACAGACATAAAGAGACCCAGGTGGTGTTACCCTTTTCCCTGCGGTGGGGAGAGGCAGACCGCCCCGACTCCGCAGCAGCAGGGAGGCCGCACACTCCAGACCGCAGTCGGACGGCCAACTCCTCCTCCTAGCCCCGCCGCTCCAGCAGGCCGCAGAGAATGGGGGTGAGAGAAGACTCCAAACCTCCCTCCACCCGCTCATTGTAGTGTTGATGCATGTGTGTTCTAAGGTGCATTTAAAACCCAGGAGGGCATGGAGCTACCTGCCAGAGAGCAGCAGGTAAGCGCATAGTCCTTCCTGCTAGCCCTCAATGTCTACGTGTATTTAAAATTGAGAGGTGGGCAACGACGCCAGGGGTGAGGTGTACAACCTGATGGTAATTTGGATTCCGTGTATCGTGCCCACCCCCAAGATCCTATATGTATGTGTAATGAGAGTGTGAGTAATGTGAATGTCTAAGTTGTGGGATAAAATTGAGGCAGAGGCAGCCAGAAGGGGACGGGGGGGGGGGGGGGGGGGGGGGGGTAGCCTCCTCTGCACCCTGGTGACATACCCTACTCCAAGGCCCTGCATGTGTGGGTGGTTGTGGTGGAGTGGGAAGAGGGAGGCAGCTGGAGATGGGGAGGGAAGGAAGGGGGGGGGGGCAAGTGACCCCTCCCAGGGGCCAGCTCCCCCGCTAACCCCAGTAGGCACCCCCATACTCCGTGACCCGCCAGGGAAAGGGGGCCCAGGCCCATCCAGACCGGGGCCCAGTGCAGCAGCGCCTCCCGGCCCCACAGAGCCCGGGACAGTCCACCCAACCCCACCACAGAGAAAACTGCACCCACCCCACCATCCACTCATCTTCCAGACTACATAAGACAATAGACGCCCAGGCTGAGATCTTCCTCCACCTCTCCTGTATCTCCCCCTCCTGCAGAGAGAGTTCCTGAAGAGAGGAAAGCTCCTGCAAGATGTTACAATCTCCCCCACCAGTTGAAGAGCCCCCCAGGTGGCTCGACGCACCGGTGGCACCCTGCGCCAGGGCTGGCCCCCCATGCACCCACCCGCCCACAACTCCGGCAACACACCAACCAGGACCCAAGCCCCCGAGGCCCAGCCAGACGGAGCGCCCCCAGAACCTCACGCCCATCCCGGACCCACCCAGGGGCAGCCAGGCTACCAGGTCAGTAACCCACGTCCGTCAGCACAGACCCTCCCCTAGCCCCGCTGCACGCAGCCACGAGGAAACAGTCACCTGAGAGCCACAGAGCTACCCCGGGTTGAGCCCCCCAAGGAAGATGCCTCCGGGGAACCCCCCGACGCCCTAAGCCTGTCCCTACCCCCACACCAATCACAACAGTGAAGGCGGGACCAAACTATGACCCCTCACCCCCACTAGGTGATGGAGCTGATCAAAGGAGCCCAGAGCAATTGATCTGATGTGGTGGCAGAGGCTGTATCAAGACTAATGTAATCGAATAGATAATTTCTATATTGGTTAGAATTAAGATTATTTTTATTTTTCCAGTTCATGAGGACTGTTTTCTTGGCTATGCATAGGGCAGTGAAAACCATATGGGCTATATTCTTTTCTGAAGTGACATTATCTAAGCTGCCCAACAAACACACTAAGGGGGAAGTTGGAATGTTACATTTCAGACACTTTGATAAGTCTTCACATATCTCGCGCCAAAACTTCTGAACTGGTGGACAGAACCAAAGAGCGTGGATATAATTGTCCGGTGAATTGGTTTGGCAGTGTGAGCAGTTGTTGGTAGACGTAAAGCCCATCTTGAACATCCGATGACCTGTATAGTGCACTCTATGTAATATTTTGTATTGAATTAATTGAAGACTGGGATTTCTGATTAGATGAAAGGTTTTTAAGCAAGTCTGAGACCAGAAGTTTAGGTCTAAGTTAACTGATAAATCCGCTTCCCATTTTGCAATAGGAAGTGATATTGATTCATCTGTTTTAGAAAGCATTCTGTATATTTTGGATAGTAATTTGGGGGTTTTAAGAGTAAGAAATTGAACCACACTTGGTGGTGTTTGTAGTTCAACTTGACCCGGTTGAAATTTCTTTTTTACTATGGATTTAATTTGTTGATATTCTAAAAATCTTTTCTTGTTGATCCCATATTGTGTAACTAGTCCGTCAAATGAAATAAATTCTGTTCCTTCTAGTATATGTTCTAAATATTTGATTCCTTTACCACTCCAATCTGAAAAGTTTATCATATTATTGTTTTGTAATATGTCAGGGTTGTTCCAGATAGGTGTACGTTTGCATGGGATTAATGAAGACGCCGTCAATTTTAGAAACTCCCACCATGCTGTCAGAGAAGAGCTGATGTTGATGCTTTTAAAGCATTCATGTCGTTGGATGTTTGAGCTGATAAATGGTAGGTCTGAGATCTCTAGATTATTGCAAAGTGCTTGTTCTACATCTAGCCAAGGTTCATCTAAGAGGGTATGTTTTAGCCATCCTGAGATAAACTGAAGCCTGTTGGCTAAGAAGTAGTGCTGAAAGTTAGGCAGTTCTAATCCTCCTCTATCCTTGGTCTTTTGTAGTGTTTTTAAGCTTATACGTGGGGGTTTATTTTTCCAAAGGAATTTGGACATACATGAATCTAGAGATCTGAACCAATCTTGTGGCGGTTTAGTTGGGATCATTGAGAATAAATAATTTATTTTTGGTAAGACCATCATTTTTATAGCGGCAACCCTTCCCATGAGTGATATGGGTAGACATTTCCACCTAGCCAGATCATCTTCTACCTTTTTTAAAAGTGGGATATGGTTTAATTTAGTTAGATCTGCAAGCTTGGGAGAAACATTAATACCTAAATATTTTATATTTCCCGATTGCAGTGGTGTAGAAGAGGAATTATGGAGGGAGCAATTAATCGGTAGGACTGTAGATTTTGACCAGTTAATTGAGTAATCTGAAATTCTTGCAAAAGAGTTTATCAATTCAATCACCCCAGAGATATTGGTTTGTGAATTTTGGAGAAAGAGTAACACATCATCCGCATAAAGGCTGATTTTATGTTCCACGTTCTTGCATTTTATGCCCTTAATTACTGAATTCTGTCTAATTGCTGCTGCTGCTAGTGGTTCAATAAAAATTGCAAACAGTGAAGGGGAGAGTGGGCATCCCTGCCTAGTGCCCCTCAGGAGACAGAAGCTGGAGGATGTCTGGTCATTTGTTCTGACACAAGCTGTTGGGGAATTATATAATATTTTTAACCAGTTTATGAAAGAGGATCCAAAACCAAATTTGTGTAAAGTTGGAAATAGAAATTTCCAGTTAACTCTGTCAAATGCTTTTTCTGCGTCTAAAGAGAATATTGTAGTTTCTAGGTTTTTACTGTATGAGTAGTCTATCAAATTAAGTAATCTACGTGTATTTGTTGATGAGTGCCTACCTTTTATGAAACCAGTTTGGTCAGGATGAATTAAGAGGGGGGTTATTTTCTCCAGTCTCTTTGAGAGAGCTTTGCAGATTATTTTAAGGTCTACATTTATAAGGGATATTGGACGATAGCTTGAGGGATATACAGGATCTTTGCCTGGTTTTAGCAGGAGATTAATGTTGTAGAATTCATATTTGATGGAAGTCTGCCCCTTTCTTTGATTTCCAACAACGTTCTGTAGAAAACTGGTGCTAGAATCGACCAGAATTCTTTGTAGAATTCTGCAGGAAAGCCGTCTGGACCTGGAGCCTTATTATTGGGCATACTTCCTGGAGTTCACCCGGTGTCAGTGGTGAATCCAGTGCCATTGCTTGAGTGTCTAATAATTTTGGAAGAGTTATGTTGTCCAAAAACTGATCAATTTCTTTTTTAGATGGGTTTATTTGTGGTGAATACAACGTTTTATAGAAATCCCTGAAAATGTTGTTTATTTGTATCGGTTCATATATTGTGTTCCCAGATGAATCTTGAACAGCACATATAGTTGTTTTTTCTTTATTTATTTTTAGCTGGTTTGCTAGAAATTGACCGGATTTATTACCATGTTCATAATTTTGTAAGCGTAGTCTTTGTACTAAGAATTTCGTTTTTTTATTAATTATCTCATTTAATTCTAGTTTTGTTTTGCGTATTTTGTTCAATGTTTCCTGATCATGGTGGGACGCGTAGGCTTCTTCTAGTGATTTGATGTTTTTTTCTAATTCCTGAATATTTTTTTTCTTTTTTCTTTTTATGTGATGAGAAAGAAATTATTTTACCTCTCATCACAGCTTTCCCTGCTTCCCATAGAACAGAAGCTGATGTTTCGGGAGTGTCATTATAGTCCAAATATGAAATGCTCCCAAAAATGGCTCCACAGAATGTAAAAATATAATATAAGCTCTGGCGGACTTGGTTCTATGGTAGGTCTTAAATGGTTAAGCGAATTGTCAGGGGAACAGTGGTTGAATTCACCCAGGATGAACTTGGGAGAGTGCGGTGATAATTGTTCCAGTATATACAGAGTGTTGCTGAAGTACTCTGTGGCTTTGGCTGCATCAGCTCTGGGGTGGATGTAAACCAAGATGATGAAAAGCTGTGGGAATTCTCTGGGGAGGTAGTAGGGGCGCAGGAAAACAGCCAGAAGCTCAATGTCTGTAGTGCACAGCTTCTCCCTCACAGTGACTGTAGAGCACCAGCTGTTGTTTACATACAGACACACGCTGCTACCATGTTGCTTCCTGGTGCGTTCGCGGTCTCTGTCCATACGAAGGGATGGTGAAAAGCCATCAATGTGCAGCGTGCTGTCACCGTCGCTGTTGTTTAACCACGATTCTGTAAATGTCAGAACGGAGGCATTTCTGTACTCATGCAGGTGGTTGACGCAGGCTTGCAGCTCGCCCAGCTTGGAGTGGAGAGACCGCACATTAGCAAGGATAATGGATGGGAGCGCTCGTTTTTTGTGTGTCTCCCTCTTGAGTCTGGCTCTCACCCTACTCTTCGTTAACCCCCTCCTGGTTACCTTGTTATTGTGAGTGTTTTGATTTCCGTGTCCACGCAGTATTTCCTCTGGAAAGTACTCATTGGGAGCGGAGCGGAAAAGCCGGAGTCCCTGGTGAGCCTTGGGGTCATGTCAAGTGTCAAAAACAAGTCCGAAAATCACAAAAATTAGGAAAAGGAAAAACGAAAAGGAAAAGAATACAAATCTACCGAGTAGACGGCGAAAAACAACAACGAACAACGTGTCACCTATTGTAGCCAACCTTTACATGGAGGAAGTGGAAAGGAAGGCTCTTGGCTCTTTCAAAGGAAGAGTACCCAGCCACTGGTACAGATATGTGGACGACACCTGGGTCAAAATCAAGACACAAGAAGTGGAATCCTTCACTGCGCACATTAACGCTGTGGATAAAAACATCAAGTTCACCAGGGAAGACACAAAGGACGACTGTTTGCCTTTCCTGGACTGCGCTGTGCACATTGAAGAGAACGGCAAACTCAACATCGAAGTTTACCGGAAGCCCACACACACGGACCAGTACCTCCTCTTTGACTCCCATCACCCTTTGGAACACAAACTTGGAGTAATTAGGACCCTACACCACCGGGCAGAACATGTTCCCTCTAAGCCTGAAGGAAAAAAGAAGGAACACACACATGTAAAGGAAGCACTCAAAACATGCGGCTATCCTAAATGGGCGTTCTTAAAGTCAGCAAAGAGGCACAGAAAAGAAGACCAGACACCAGCGAGGGAGGATAAGAAGGACAGACGCAACAACATTGTCATCCCCTATGTAGCCGGTGTATCAGAGAAACTCAGGAGAGTTTTCTCCAAGCATGACATCCCAGTGTATTTCAGACCCAGCAACACGCTCAGACAAAAACTGGTTCACCCGAAAGACAAAACGCCAAAACACAAACTTAACAATGTGGTGTATGCTGTACAGTGCAGCGAGGAATGCTCAGACCTCTACATTGGAGAGACCAAACAGCCACTTCACAAGCGCATGGCACAACACAGAAGAGCCACCTCCACAGGACAAGACTCAGCAGTCCATCTGCATCTTAAGAATAAAGGACACTCTTTCGAGGATGCCAATGTTCACATTTTGGACAGAGAGGACAGATGGTTTGAAAGAGGAGTGAAAGAAGCCATCTATGTCCACTGTGAGCGACCATCTTTGAACAGAGGCGGTGGTTTACGACACCAACTCTCTGCCATCTATAATCCAGTTTTGAGATCCCTTCCCAGACGCCTTAACGCCCACTCACATCCTGGGCCATCTGACCTCAGGAATTCGCATGATAAGGTGGGGCCAGGTTTCACAATGAACACACCCGAAACCCTGACTGATTGGGACCCACGCCCAGTTTCACATCTTGGCTCAGGCGATTAGAGGATCATCAGGGGGTCCTTTTGTCCCTCTGTGGGGGGGGGGGTTACTCCCACTAGGTTTATATCTGGGACTCTCCACCATGTGACCTTAGAACTGAAGAAGCTTCTCGGATGAGAGGTGAAACATCTTCAAGCAACTTAAAGAAGTCCAGACGCTTTTCTTTGCAAGCTCCTTTGACAACAACGAAAAGAGCATTAAACTTAGAAAAAGATATCACAGGTGGATGGTGGGGTGTTTCCAAAGAGATTAACACATTAAAAGCTGTTTGCAATTTCCTGTCCATCAGTTATCACATGGGGAAAAGTGTCAGAAGGACTTGACAGTTAAAAACAATCACTTGCCATTTGATGATGTCCTTTTGTAACAGTGTCTTTTAAGTTTCCATGGTCCATGGTGGACTCTGATCTGATTTTCACACTTAGCAGTTGCTGAGTGAATACACTGAAGTTTAAAATAAATGTAATATCAACAGCAATGGATGATCCAATCAGCTGTTGCTCCTGTGGCACAAACGTACTATCATTAAGCAGTTCGATGGGATCTAGGGTTAGGGTTGCATCTTCTTTTAGCCAAATATTAAATAGGCATTCAAATGTTGTTATTCCAGAGACTAGATTATGTTAAATTTCAAATGAAGCTGCATACACAGATTTTGGTATCATTATTTTTCTAGATTAAAAACTTTTCAATTTGGTTTTCCCGGAAGGTGAAAATTCCTTCAAAAGATGTGGATGTTGACCTGACTGAAACCCAAAACCCTAACCCTAAATGAGTTACCACTGACTTACAATTACAAATTCATTGATTGTTTAAAGGACAAATTATCTATACAAATTATTTGACTTTGATAAAATAAAATAAAAAATCTTGACATGTTGCTTGGTTATTTTTCTCTATGAATAGTTTCCCCTTTCACAAAAGCTGTATGGTGGGTGGAAGTTCTGTTTTCAGAAAAAATATGGTCTGCTTTGTGGTACAAACTGTCCAAGATAAGTCCACAGTTTTGGCACACAACAAAATAAAAAGAAAGCAGCAGCTGTACTTTATCAGGCTGCTGAGAAAAGCCTGTGTGAGACATCAGGCCCTCATCCAAGCCTACAGGAATTTTGTGGAGAGTGTTCTCACCATCACTATCTGGTTTGGGATTACCACCTAGACAGAGAGAAAATCTCTCCAAGCAGTCATTAAAAACATCAGAAACAATCACTGGTTCTGATCTTCTAACCTGTGAGGACTCAAAATGCTGCACAAATAAGGCACAAAGAGATCACCGGGATCTGGCTCTCTCCTCATTCAGGGAGTCAGGATAAACATAATAAGGCTTTCATAAGACACGGGTCCACAACTATGCAGTCAGACATCTTGCCCAGTATATTAAGAGGGTAAAGGAGATACCACATCCTCACCCTCATCACATTGTTATTTTTAATAAACATACTCACACACACTCATTAGCTCCACTCTCTCCAGGGTTCAGGCTGGTGGTTAGGCAGTACAACACAGTACAAAGATGTCTTGGATATTAGATCATAATGTTTCACCATTCATTTAATCTTTAAAATCACACCTACTGACTTGTTTGATGCAAACACAAATCTTTGGGTTTTTGAATACATGACTGAAACTTTATTTGGTTGTGTAATGGAATATCCAATCCACAGACTAATATTAGACAGCACAGATGGGAATTAAAAAAAACAAACAAAAACAGTTTAAAATAATTGTGTTTATCTGCATGTAAATTATTTTTTAAGGGTTATGTATCATTGTGTCTTACACAGTGATCTTACTTGTTAAATATGTTGATCCACCATCCAAAAGCAGTACGATAATGCAGTAGTCAGGAGTGTTACGTCACATTGATCTGGTTATCTGAGGAGCTGGCAAAGGCCACTGGAATATAGGTCCTTTTTTTTATTTCATTCATTTATGTGTAAAGGGATGTCTTATTCTACATCTGTTCTCCACAAAGACAAATGTTTCACTTCAATTCAATTATATTTCCACAGCACCACAGAAAAGACCCTACAATGTTACAAGTCACATATTCCACTATCTGCAAGAACTGGAGAACAGTGGGGAGGAAGAACTCCCTTTTAACAGGAAAAGACCTTTGGCAGTTGGTTGGGGATTGAGGGGAAAGAAAAGAGCTTTCCACCATTAAAACCACTTAACTTTAAATGGTGGAGGTTTAACTGGTAAAGCTGTCTTTTCAGTAAGTTTTTATTTTCCTTGCTTGCCTGCAAGAAAATACCTGTCTCTCTCTCTCTCTCTCTCTCTCTCTCTCTCTCTCTGTGTGTGTGTGTGTGTGTGTAGCATTCAGATCAAAAAGCTGCTGCTTTTGATGAGTTGCTGTGAGGAGCAACTCCATGTGTTCTTGCAGAAACACAGCATGGCTTCCTCTGGTTCCCATACAGTTGATATGTTTCACTCCCCTCTTCTCCTCATCCTCCGTCTTTCCTTGCTTCCTTCTGTCTCCTTCACTCCATCTGTTCTCTAGACTCTTTGTTCTTGCTGCATCTCTGGCTCACCCCTGTGGCCGTGCCTTTAAGGACATTGTATCAGACATATCAAAAGCTTTTGTAGCTGGAGCTTCTCTGTGTATCTCCATGCGTATGTCTCTATCTTACAGTCCACGCACCACATATGATATTCAGGGCAAATATTCTCTCATCTCTTTGTTAGAACCTATTCCCCTGACAAATTCTCCTGTTGTGAGTCCACATGTATTGTCACATTACAAGGGACCAAACTGCACAAATCCCAGTGTGTATACTAATGGTCCCAGGATCTGCTCAGGATGCTTTGGAAGAGTCTTCTATTGTTATGCCTTTTGGCTATTTTCAGTTTGCCCATCTGCCTCCCTCCTTCTTGTTCTTGTGTTTGTCTTTCTGTCCTCTGCTCTCATGCTGTCATTCCCTATCTCTGTCTTTTGATTGTTCCTGCTAGCTTTGTTCCACCCTGTGTGAAAACAGATATGAGACACTCGGAAAGGGAGTGGGATCATTTGACATCGCTGTAGGTGGTTGTTTGCATCTGGCACACTTTCTCTTGGTGCCCTTGGCTCTCTCTGTCCATCTCTATCAATCTGTTTTTTTTTTCAATTAGATTCAAACTGTGTCACTGGTAATGCCTAATTCTTGCTCTTCTTTTTATTTTGAACCTCTCTTAACAAACCTGAAATCTACCCTCTCCAACCAGTTTTGTCAGTTTTTCACTCATTGCCCAGCAAATCCTGATATTTGCCAAGTAGCTGTTTTTCTGAGACCAACATTTGGACGTTACCCAAGAGGCAGCAACTGCCTCAGCCAATCAGTATTTGAGATGTCATCACAGAGAGACTTTCTGCTGTTGCAAGCCGATAAAAAAATAAAGAAATAAAATAAAATCACAAGTCAAGGGCAGGGATAGCTCAGTCGGTAAAGCGTTGGCCCTGTGATCGGAAGGTCAGGGGTTCGAGTCTCCTGAACAGCTACCCTGAGGTACCCCTGAGCAAGGTACCATCTCTACATGCTGCTCCCCGGGCGCCCAATGGCAGCCGACTGCTTCACTGAGCGACTGGGTTAAATGCAGAGAGGAATTTCCCCACGGGGATCAATGAAGTATACATTAAGACCGATATTGTCAGATCTACCTTTTAGTTTGATGTCTGTTAGTACAGCTTTATTTTTATGATGAAATTAAACTTGTTAGCTTATTGGATGGATATGTTTCTATCATAGATGTATGATAGAAACATATGTATGATGTATGATAGGTGCATAAGTGAGCTAGGCAAAACATCAATGTGGCTTAATTTAAAACAACCCTGAAGTAATTTAGATGCAGATATTTTTGATAACCTATGCAAATATAAATTCAGAATATATAATAGGGATAAATAGAAATACCAGTGGGTTGCACATTTGAGTGAGTCTATTGCACAGTGATTATTGCACAGTTGAACATAAGAAAAAATATTGCGAATATTGCACAGTGAAAAAAAGCACTGCAACTTAGTCGTTTCCGCCCTCCTTTGTCCTCTTGTTTTCCCTCCCTCAGTTTGATGGCGTGTGGGACAAAGGAGTTTTTAAGTCTGTTGTTTCTTGACTTTGGGAGAAGCAACCTGTCGCTGAATAGGCTCCTCTGATTATTTACGACCGTGTGCAGAGAATGCCCAGCATTGTCCATAATGTTCAGCAGTTTCTTTAGTGTCCTTTTCTCTGCCACTTTGCAGAGAAAAGGACACTAAAGAAACACTGTGTGTGAGTGTCTAGCTTCATGCCGACCACAGAGCCAGCCTTCCTGATTAGTTTTTCCAGCCTGGATGAGTCCTTCTTTGCTGTGCTGCTCCCCCAGCACACCACAGCATAGAACAGTGCTCCGGCAACCACCGACTGGTAAAACATCTTCAGGAGCTTCCTGCAGATGTTAAAAGACCTCAGCCTCCTGAGGAAATACAGTCTGCTTTGGCGTTTTTTATACAGGTGGTGCGTGTTGCATGACCAGTCCAGTTTGTTGTCTACCCACATCCCGAGGTACTTGTACATGTTGACCACCTCCACCTCTACTCCCTTTATCTGAACTGGCAGTGGACCTGGTCTGGACCTCCTAAAGTTCACAACCAGTTCCATGGTCCTTGAGGTGTTGAGTTGCAGGTGGTTTGTGTGATTCCATGTTACAAAGTTCCTCACCAGACTCCGGTACTCCTCTTCCTGTTCATCCCAGATACACCTCGTGTCGTCCGCAAACGTCTGAATATGGCATAATTCAGAGTTATAGCAGTAGTCAGAGGTGTACAGGTTGAAGAGAAGAGGGGACAGCACAGTTCCCTGTGGTTCCCCTGTGCTGCTGACCACAGTGTCAGATGTGATGTCCTTTAGCCTGACGTACTGCGGTCTGTCAGTGAGGTAGTCGGAGATCCAAGCGACCAGGCAGGGGTCCACCTGCATCCTGTTTAGTTTTCCCTGAAGAAGACAGGGCCGAATTGTATTAAAGGCACTTGAAAAGTCAAGAAACGGGATCCTGACTGTGCCTTTTCCCTTGTCCAGGTGTGAGTGGGCTCTGAGTAGGAGGTACAGGATGGCATCCTCCACTCCGACATCCGCTAACTGTAGAGGGTCCTGGGCATGTTGTACCTGTGGTGGAGGAGGTTGGGGAGGAGCCGCTCTATACTTAATAATTAGTGGTTATAAAAGGAATAACTTTTTTTTAACTGTCAGGTAATTGCAAATGCAAAGTTTCTATCAGCTCAACAAACATCAGCAAACAGACTAACTGTGAATTCTGTTGCACAGTGTGTTGCTAGCTAAAGACACAGCTGCTCTGTTTTACAGGGAGAGAAAAGAAAGACAGCTAACTTTGCTTACAGATAGAGAGAAAGATGTAAGAAAGAGAGGAAAGGAAAGGAAGAAGAGAGATTACATGTTAAGATAAGGTTTGCTCAGTGACACTAACTTTGTGTTATTCATATGTTGCATCTGTAGTTTAGAGAAGGATAAACAGGTTAGCATGTTGTATTGTTACTCTCCGCTCCCGTGTTTCAGCACTCCTCATGCTGGCTGCTGTCTGGTGCTCCACACTTCTCCTGGGGACACAATAGAAGCAGCCGTCAGGACACATACAACCGCGGGCATAAACACACACTAACTAACTAACTAACTAACTAACTAACTAGGCTCAACTGGATGACTAACGTGGTGTCTGACACAATGATCCCGCGTCGGTGGGAGCTCCATGACTCTCCTAAGTAGCTTCCCCGACGAGGCCTGATCAGCAGCCGGTGTGTGGCTTCGGGTGTGGCCAGTCCGCCAGCAGGGCCACACCCACCAGGCCTGAAGGCGCCCGCAGAAACACATATACACACACACACACACACACACACACACACACACACACGCGTAAACAGGGAGAAGGACAGCAACACCAAATATACATACACTAATAATATAATTCATAACTGCTCAGGGATCCTGGGTCACTCCGACCCAGGACCCTGACAATTTTCTTATTATATTAATATAGCAGATTGTAGAATTGTTCTAAAAAGATCTACTTTTTCCTTTCCTACTTTGATCACATTTCCCAGCATGTACTCTTTCACTTTCACTGGAGTAAATAAGTTGGTTCAGTATTATTTAACAGAAGTATCTATAGTTCTACTTAGAATATCTGCACTTTTGCCTACCTCTGATAGGTATGCAGTTCCTAGAAATGACCACTTGGGGCTGATCACAAAAGTCGGGTGGTGCCGTCTCTAGCAGCACGAGGAGTCACCAAATTAGTGAAAGCACTAATATTAATGTACAAAAATGATGGATGCGTGGGTGGCAAAACTGGTATTTTTTCATTTTAATCTTTTTAGTTCATTTCAGCAGTAATACAGTTGCCTGAAATGCACCTTACACACACCACTGTTCGTCTCAAATGTATTTATCTTCCAGCTACTAAACAAGGCCATGCTGACTATACTGAATAGTGACTGTTAGATCTGTTGTGTTAACTAATAAACAAACAGTACAGATTCCTACATCTTTCATTTCTTGATATTCAAATCTAAAAAAAAAAATCATATTGCAGTGGGTAACTGGAAGCAGGAGCTACAAGACACTGTAGAGCTGCAGTTGCACCTCTTTAATTTGTAATTTAGCAGAGGTGCAGCCCTGAATTGGCTACAGTAAGTGGAACAAAATGGACAGATGGATGATTATTTTCACACTAGGGTGAAAAATAAGGGGAACTGTTGGGTTCTCTATATACAATACCAGGATGGGTCAAACATTAAATTCATGAAAGCAAAATATTGTGTTAATGCAGTTGGCCACTGCTGATACAAGTCATTAACATTCTGTCAACAGCAAGTCACCTGGGCTACTCTAATTAGCCCCAGTCTACTACTACTCTTCTCTAGTCTTCACTGATTTCTCTCTCTGTTCCTGTCGTCCTTCCTTAATCTATTTATTTACTTGTTTTCTAACTTAAAATGCACATGTTCTGCTTCTATTTTCTGATTTAAATCACCATATGGAAAGGGCTTATAGCCTATTCACAAACTCACTTTTAATGCTTACCAGGTTTGGAGCTGGTACAAAGGAAACTTTTGCTCCTGCAAGTATAGACATTTTAATATTTAAAATGAAATGTTCATTAAGAATTTGAAGGGTAAAGTTTTCCTTTTTTCGCCCTAAGGAAAACGAAACTCTTAAAAGACAAAAGCTAAAATAGCCAAAGACCACAGTGAGTGGCAATAATTTTAGCCAGCAAAAGAAAATGAGGTTACTTTTTTTGCACAGGTGGTGGTGTAATGGGTTGGGGATAGTATCTGGGTTCTTTGGTACCTGTTGAGTCTTCTTAAATGCCACAGGCTACCTGAGTACACCAGAAGAAGAGTACACCACAGTGTACTCTTCTTCTGCTAAATTTAAAATGGACATAGCTTCTTTAAATTTAACAAGTCTGACTTTTGAGCTTTTTTCCTCTAATAAAGGAGGTCAGAGGAATTTCCTTATAGTGCTGCTTTCAGCGGGATAACGCACGCTAAGATCAAAGTTCTCTGTACTCAAATTGACTTTATAAACACCAGAACTCAACAAAAGAACACACTGAAATTAAATATATGTCATCACAAAATTCAAACAAACAGATATAAATAATAAAATGCAATATAACTAAGTGTATATCAGATCAGATCCTGTATTACAATAGCTGCTATACACTGCCATACACGGATTTTATAGTGCACTACATACAGTTGAAATAAATACATAAAATAGTTAAAACAGTTAGGATAGCACTAATAATGGCCTACTAACTGTTGAGCAGCTAAATGAGTGGATTAGTTAAACGCACCCTTCATTTAGCTGTTGGCAGAATGTGACGGTTTTACATGCAGCTGAGTGGCATCTTTTGGAGATGATCAAGCTAGCAGATCAAAAACCGACTGATGTGACTTTTTTGTGTGTGATAGATCTTTCCACCTACAGACCTTTGTGCAACAATGTTAGTGTCTGATTATTTGACACACATACTGTATACACCGGGTGTCACTGGCGTGCACAGATAGAGACGAGGTGGTGCTGAAGCACTTGCCCTTTTGCCCTCAGTCCAAAAAAGTGCCCTTTTGAAAGACGTGATTTTTTTTTTTTAAAGCTGCGCGATTTAAAAAGGTGTGAAAATAATGGCTTGATTTGTGCCCCTTCTTCAAAGACACCCGAACCCTGTCGCTTTTTCACTGTCACCGTGTCACGTGAACACGCTTGCAGTTCATTTGTTGTGAGGCGTGTAGCAGCGGCATGACATAGGACTACTTGGAGTAGGCATAGTAGGCTAACTATAGCGACTGGGAGCCACGGCGGACAACACGGCAGCTCTTTCCCTTCCCAACCAGTCAGGTAACCCATGAATCGAGTGAAATTATTCTGTTTGCCCTCTAAGACCAACCTGCAATTGTTTTGTTGTGAAGTAGCCTGTCAGAAACTGCACATGACAAACTTTGCCAGCTTGCCCCCTCCATCCATCCATATGGATAAACAAAAAAACGACACATTTAAAATGTAACTGTGGCGGAGGCGTGGCCCCGGGCGCAGCTGCAGGGGAGGAGTGGAGCAGAAGACTCAACAGGGCGGCGCTGCGAGGCCGGTAAGGACAGCTGATGGTGTTTATGTACTGATGATGGTCTCCCTCCGCTGTGTTTTTATAGTGAGACGGGGAGGAGCCGCCAGGGAGAGATCAGCTGGGCTCGTGAGCTGTCAGGCTGTGCGACTGATTCAGCTGTCAAAACAAACACGTCAATAAATGTGGAAATTGGCAGTACATACCTGCGTGTGCGTGTATTTGTGCCTGGTGTACTCCACAAGTGGTGCCGAAACCCAGGAAAGTGCCGGTGGGGGAATGTCCGACCCACAGGCCGCGCCACCCGCCCAGCCTCTGCAATTCTTGGCGCAGATGCTAGCGGAGATGGCGACGATGAGCCGGGATCAGGCGGCCGACCAGCGTGCCCACCTGGCCGCGCTGCGGGAGCAAACGGACCGACAGACGCAAGTTCTGGAGCGGCTGGTCGGGGCCGCTGCCATGCCGAAGCCCTCGCCACTGTCGGTGGCGGTGCCCCGGATGGGGGACGGGGACGACCCACAGGTTTTTTTGGAGACCTTCCGTGCCACGGCGGAGGCTTGCCAATGGCCGCGGGAGGAGTGGGCTCCGCGGCTGCTTCCCCTGCTGTCTGGGGAGGCACAAACAGCGGCTCTGAGTCTGCCTCCGGCGTCGAGGAGCAGCTTCCCGGATGTGAGCCGGGCGGTGGTGGACAGGCTGGGGCTCACCGCCGAAGACCATCGCCGGCGGTTCCGGGCCTGTCGGCTGGCTACAACGGACCGACCATTCGCCTGGGCCCGGCAGCTGCGCGACGCGGCGGTGCGCTGGTTGCAGCCGGGAGCATCGGAGGGCGAGACGAAGCTGGTGGACAAGGTGGTGCTGGAGCAGTTCACGGAGGGATTGCCAGCGGAGACGGCGAGATGGGTCCGGTGCCACCGGCCCGCAAGCTTGGAGGTAGCGGTGACGCTGGCGGAGGACCACCTTGCCGCTGGAGCAGGGGAGCCCGGGGACGCCGGACGGAGGCCGAACAAACAGGCCCCAGTGCCGGCCCCCGAGGCGCCGTGTGCCGGCACCAGGGCAGGCAGAGCGGCTGCCGGCGCTGAGCCCCACTAACCCTTTCGCGGCGGCGGTGCCATCCAGGGGAACCGAGCCGAGTGGAGCCGCCCCCGAGCCACGGAGGGCAGCACAAACGCCGGGGCCGGAGTGTTGGAAGTGCGGGCAGCCGGGACACCTGAGGAGGGATTGTCCGCTTATGGAAGTGGGGCAGGTGTTCCGCGTTGCTGGCGCCCCAGCACCCTCCCCTGGTCCAGGAGGGACATACAGTATTCGGGTAAGGACTCGAGGGGATATACGCCAGGCGTTGGTGGACACGGGCTGCACACAGACCCTCGTGCACCAAGGCTTGGTTCGCCCCGGGGCATTATTGGAGGCAGAATGGGTGGAGGTGAGGTGTGTTCATGGTGATGTGCACCGGTACCCCATGGTGCCGCTGCTGCTAAAATACAAGGGCCATACACATAGGGTAACGGCGGCGGTTAGCCCGCGCCTGTCGCACACCCTGATTCTGGGTACCAATTGGCCGGGGTTTCATCAGCTACTGGGGCAGTACGCGGGGGTGCGATCACGACCGGAAGCGGGGTGTAGCGTGTGCGTGGCATTCAGCGGTGACGCGGGGTCGTCCGACACCGACTCCGGGGGGGAGGAGCCCCGGAAGTGTCCCCCATGGGTGATTTCCCACTGGAGCAGTCTCGTGACGGCACCCTACGCTCAGCCTTTGACCAAGTGATGGCTATTGATGGTCACGTGGTGCGCCCTGAGGCCGCGCAGACCTACCCGCGTTTCGTCTTATTAAATGACTGTTTATATCGAGTGAGTCGTGACACTCAGACTGAGGAAACACACACCCAGTTGTTGGTGCCGCAGGGCCGCCGGGAAACACTTTTCCAGGCGGCCCACTATAACCCCATGGCAGGGCATATGGGCTACGAGAAAACTCTGGAGCGAATAACGGCCCGATTTTATTGGCCGGGCATCCGAGCGGATGTGCGCCGCTGGTGCGCGTCCTGCCCGGACTGCCAACTTGTTAACCAGCCGGCCATACCGAGAGCGCCTCTGCGCCCTCTCCCCCTCATTGAGGTCCCGTTTGAGCGCATTGGCATGGACCTCATCGGGCCGTTTCACCGGAGTGCACGCGGTTACCGCTTTGTGTTAGTCCTGGTGGATTACGCAACGCGGTACCCGGAAGCAGTTCCGCTGCGCACCATCTCGGCTAAGTGTGTGGCGCAGGCACTGTTTCAGGTCATCTCCCGAGTCGGAATCCCGAAAGAGATACTGACTGACCAGGGCACGTCGTTTATGTCTCGTACACTGCGGGAACTGTACGAATTACTGGGCATTAAATCTATTCGGACCAGCGTCTACCACCCTCAGACTGACGGGCTGGTGGAGCGGCTGAATAAGACCTTAAAGTCCATGATTCGGAAGTTCATTAACGAGGATGAACGCAATTGGGATCACTGGCTAGACCCTCTGTTATTCGCAGTGCGGGAGGTGCCCCAGGCCTCCACGGGATTTTCTCCCTTTGAACTGCTGTTCGGCAGGAGGCCACGTGGGGTGCTCGACCTGATTAAAGAAAGCTGGGAGGACGGTCCGAGCCCCGCCAAAAATGAGATTCAGTACGTGTTGGACCTGAGAGCAAAACTCCACACTTTGGGGAGGTTGTCACGGGAGAATTTGCTCCAGGCTCAGCAGCGTCAGCAACGCCTGTATGACAGAGGGGCTAGACTCAGGCAATTTTCACCGGGAGATAAAGTGCTTGTGTTACTCCCTTCTTCCAGCTCGAAGTTGCTCGCCAAGTGGCAAGGTCCCTTTGTGGTCACACGGCGTGTCGGGGACGTGGACTATGAGGTCGCTCGGTCGGACAGGGGAGGAGCCGCGCAGATTTATCACCTCAATCTCCTCAAACAGTGGCGAGAGGTCGAAACCGCTTCTCTGGTGAGCCTGGTGAAGGAGAGAGATGAGTTGGGGCCTGAGGTGCCAAATTCTATCATTCCCACCTCCCTCCCTTGTGACGACCATCTCACACAGGCCCAGAGAGCGGATGTTGTCGCGTTGCAACAGCGTTTTGCGGACGTGTTCTCCCCCCTGCCCGGCCGGACGTCCCTCATCGAGCACCATTTCGTGACGCAGCCCGGCGTGACGGTGCGTTCACGGCCCTACAGGCTCCCGGAGCATAAGCGAAAAATCGTGCATAGGGAATTGGCGGAAATGCTGAGGATGGGAGTAATAGAAGAGTCGCACAGTGCCTGGTGTAGCCCCATCGTTCTGGTGGCGAAGAAGGATGGGTCTATACGGTTCTGTGTCGACTATCGCAGGGTGAACGAAGTGTCACGCTTTGATGCCTACCCCATGCCTCGGGTCGATGAGCTCCTGGACCGGTTAGGCACGGCCCGCTTTTTCACGATGCTGGACTTAACCAAGGGCTATTGGCAGATTCCCTTGTCTGCCGAGGCCAGGGAGAAAACGGCCTTCTCCACTCCGTACGGTTTGTACCAGTTCGTGACACTCCCGTTCGGCCTGTTCGGGGCCCCGGCCACTTTCCAGCGTCTCATGGACCGGGTACTGCGTCCGCACGCGGCGTATGCTGCCGCCTACCTGGATGACGTGATCATCCACAGCGACACCTGGGCGGAGCATGTGCTGCGGGTGGCCGCGGTCCTGGAGTCCCTGAGGGGGGCGGGGCTCACGGCCAATCCAATAAGGCTACATGCCGTTAGGCAGAGGGCTCTTTTGAGCCCATTTTTCGTTACAAATTTTAGGATGATCTCACGGAAATCTGTGAATAAATACAAAGTTTTCAAACTGAAGTCAGTGACGGGAAGACATCACACTTTTTAGAGATGGAACTGCAGAAAAACCTAAAACCTTGACATGATTATGAATAATAGAATTATGGACGTTTCTCCGTTTTTGTGGATTAGCCTTTCCATAACTAACGTCAACTACTGTCCTACTTTGGTAAGATTGAAATTAATGTTTTTGACTGTCTTTAGTAGGTGTCTCCTGTGAGAAAGTTAGAACACCGTCCAACTGTCTAAAGATGCAGTCTTTAGCCTAACTGGTTGTTACTGACTCAGCGATGCTCGCAGACATTTACGCACTGTGTTGTGACCTGATTGTGACAGAACAGTGACGTTGTTATTGGTAGTTTGAAGGGTACGGTGTTGGGGGTGGTGCATGTTAAAAGTTTTGAGAAGCACTGGTTAGACATGTTAATTTTTTTTGGTGTAACATATTGGCAACATTAACACATTAATTTGCTAAAGGAAAAATAGGCAGTTCCCAATTGCCTGTGAAAACGACCATTCTGCCCTGTTCTTGTAATGACCACAGTCAGTCTTATTCGTTCTCATACATTTTGGTCTATTTATTTACTAATTTCAGCAAGCATAATGCCTAGGAAAGAGAGGCTGAGAAAGGAGAAAGAAAGGGATCTACAACAGGCAGCCCAGGGAAGCAGTTCTCTGCTCTCCTGGATGAAAGCAAAGGAAAATGAAGATGAAAGGTCAGAGTCAAGGGCAGAGTCAGGTTCTATTTTAATGTTTTAATGTAACCTGCTCCTTGCAGTTAATTCTATTGAAAAATCTTAAAAGCTGTTCACACTTAGTTTTTAATGAACTTAATCAGCAGGCATTGAGCTAACTATTATTTTGTACCTACGAAAGTTATTTCTATGTTACAAGACTTGCAGTATGGGTTATTATTAAAACTATCTGTTTAAGCTTATTATTATGATAAATAATAATACTATTATTATTATTATTGCTCCATTGTAGTCAGTCACAGCAGGGAAGCAGCTCTATGCCATCTACCAGCATAGCAGAAGAGGGAGATATAGAAACAGATGAAGCCGCGACCAATGCAGCAACAGGTTCAGTTAGGCATACAGACACTGATGTAGTGCTCTCTGAAGACCACAATGAGGAAGAACCGATCGATCACATAATGTCAAAGTTAGCAGCTTTACAATACCCAACAGATCCAACACACATCCATACATTTAAAATAAAGGGCAATGACAGATACGTTTCAATGTGCTGCAATGTGGGCCCATGTCAGCCTGATATACCTTACCCCAAAACTGAGGGGAGATCATTCCAGAAACAGTGGTTTTCTGCTTATGTGTGGCTGGAATACTCACCCACTGCTAATTCAATGCATTGTTTTAGTTGTCGGCTTTTCCTCTCGGATGAAAAATATAAAAGCAGAACAGCCTGGACAACTGATGGCATCAGAAAGTGGAGTACTGCTCTTGAAAAAATCAAACAACACTCCAGCGCAGAGATGCACATGACAAGCATGGTTAGATGGATCAATTTCCAGAAAAAGGCCCTTCAGTCTGCATTTGATGTTTCAGACGTAAAAGGGGTGGAAGTTAGAGAGCGAGAGAGGCAGACAAACAAAGAAATCCTGACAAGATTAATTGACCTAACAGTGTATCTTGCACGTCAGGGACAAGCATTCCGAGGTCATGATGGGAGTGAGTCCAGTGATAACCGTGGCAATTTTCGTGAATTAGTCAATGTATTTTCCCTCTACGATAGTGTGCTGAAAATGCATTTGGAAAAAATTGCCACAGTTAAAGCCACCAAGACAAGGCCCCAGGTGTCACTGCTTTCCAACAGAAGTCAAAATGACATCATTGCAGCACTAGGAACTTACATCAGGAAGGAGATACAACGTGAAATAAAAGAGGCTGAAATGTATTCCATTCTACTTGATGAAACCTCTGATGTTTCACACAAAGAGCAAGTGTCATTTGTTGTGCGATATTTTCATCAAATAAAGGAGAGATTCATCGAAGTGTGCAATGTTGATACAACTACAGGCCAGGAGCTGGAGAATACAGTGTTCTTGCTTCTGCAAAAGAATGGCCTAGAGATGAAGAACATGTATGGTCAAGGCTATGATGGAGCAGCCAACATGAGTGGCATGTATAAAGGTCTCCAAGCTAGAATCCGTGCACACAATGAGAAGGCCCTCTATGTGCACTGCAAAGCCCATTGCCTCAATTTGGTACTAGTGGAGGCATCAAAGTCCAGCAAGCATTTTGTGACATTTTTCAACTTGGTGGAGAAATTGTATGCCTTTTGCTCAGGCTCCCCAAAGCGTCATGCTGCCTTGGTCAAATTTCAGGAGTCTCTCTTTCCTGGACAACGTGTTATGGAGCTCCAGCAGCTGTCAGATACTCGATGGGCTTGCAGGGAAAAAGCACTGAAGGCACTTCAGAGAAATTTGAAAGCCATTTTGATGCTCCTTGATGACATCAGTGACAGTGACCCACCTAACCTGGCCCAAGGTGATGCTCAGATGTACAGAAATGCCATTAATTTTATGTTCATTCTCTGCATGGAAATCACCACACCAGTATTCGAAGTCACTGCTTTGGCATCAGATTCTCTGCAGGAAGAAGGGTTGGACCATTCCACTGCCTACAAGGTAATTGATGGTGTGCTTCACACATTGCAAACCATGAGGTCTGAGGAGAAATTTGGAGAGATATTTAGATGTGCATCAGAGAAGGCAGAGAGTTTCAACATTCCAGTACCTACCGTGGTGCCTGGTCAGGAGAGAAAGCGGAAAGTTCCAGTGCGTTTCCAACACAGCACCACAGTGTCTCAAGTAGGTGCTCAGTTTGAGTCAGTGGAGGCATATTTCAGGAGTGGTGTATATTTCACCTTTCTGGACATCATGACTGGGGAACTGAACAGGAGGTTCAAAGGGGACAATACTGGAAGCCCAACGGCCAGAATCATTCAGTCCTTCCAGCCCTTAACTGTGCATGCTAACTGGGTAGGCCCACCAAACCCAGAAGCCATTGAAGCTGTCCACATCCTCTGTGAATTCTATGGAGAAGATGAGGACCAGCTCAAAACAGAATTAAAGGTCTTCCACTCCAGCTTTAGTTCAAAAGACCTCAGAGAAATATTTCTGATACTGAGGGAAAACAATGGCCAGCTGATCTTTCCTGCCTTTGTCAAAATGATTCAGATCTATGCAACACTACCAGTGACAACTGCGACAGTTGAAAGATCCTTTTCAAAGCTAAAAATAATCAAAAATAAACTAAGAAGTTTGTGTGGAGAAGAAAGGTTGTCTGATCTCCTCTTGTTGGCCATTGAGAAAGATGTGGAGATCAATTACAACGAGGTCATCAACATCTACAAAGACATGGCACCAAGAAGGATGCTTCTTTAGAGCAGTACACTCCATTTAATGGACACTTGAGAATATGTATGTATATAGTTTAGAGTTGGATACAGATTTAATCTTTTTGTGGTGTGATTTTTGATTTTTAGAGAATGTTTTGAAATAAAAGTCAAATTGCATTTAACCTGTGCGATTTTTTTATTATAAAAAGAAAAGGTTTTCCACATATGCAAAAAGTGCCCTTTTTTCCCCCTGGAGCACTTGCCCCCCAAAATGTCTGTGCACGCCACTGCCGGGTGTGGCAGAGAAAGGTGCACGCAAGGACAAGCCTGCATGGCAACTTGATGTCAGCTTGAGTCAGTCACACTGCCAGGCATTGGCAAACAGAGGTTACATAATATCACCAAGACAGCAGTGAATCCACTATTCCCCAACTTCAATTATACCACAAGATGCTTGAGCTCAGGTGGGGGTTGAGATCATTACGACTTCATGGCACAAAATGATCCTCATATCTGTCGGGGATTACAAGGGCTGCTGATCAGCAGCGAGAAACTGATTATTACCAGGCAGATGGTGAGATGTCTGACTGTTAAACTCCAGATTCTGACTCAAGACACACAAAAAAATCCCCTTCTCGTGTCAAAAGCCACGACAGCCAACGACAATGTAAGTTTGGGAAATAATAATATGAAATTCTGCATTTCTCAAATCTGACGACACAAGGAGAAAAATGTGTTACTCAGTGTGTAATAATTTCAGTTCCATTTCCAGACACCAATGCTTCTCAGACTCATCATAAACACAGGAGCTCTTCAAAGAAAGTGCTACACCAAGCTGCCGAACTTACCAACTTTATAAACAGATGCTTATTAGATTTTTGTTCAATCAAAACAAAAACAGGTTGCAGGGTTTTTAAACAAGGTTAGGAACAATGAGGGCCTCCTGTTGGTTCTCCGGCTTATGACATTGTGACATTGCTTTCATTAAATAGATTATAGAGTCATACTGCACATTTGTTAAAAATTGCTCTTATTCAGATTCATTGTGCTTAGCAGTCTAAATGCTAAATAGACGTGTGTGTGTGTGTGTGTCTATTTAGCAGTCTAAATGCTAAATAGACCCCGGGTGGGTGGAGACTCTTAGAACTGAAGAAACTTCTCAGATGAGAGAAGAAACGTCTTCAAGAAACTTAAAGAAGTCCAAGCCGCCTATAACTGACCTCTGATTCATTCAGGCATAAAAAAGGTAAATAACTCATGGTGTTGTCAACACTATACCCTCTATACCCACCCTCTATAAACAGAGTGGGCTAATCTATATCTGGAAGTGACTGCATGGCTCCAGTAGTACACTTTTTGAAATGGTGCACCTGCTATTTATTGATCTCATCATCTAAAAGCCACTCTGACCTTTCTTTCATCTGGTGAAGGTCACAAACTCTTTGACATTAGTGTGGAGGCCGTGTATTGGGCACACTGGAGCTAAACAGTGAGGTCACTGAGGGTAATACTGGTAACTGAGCTACCAGTACTACCCTTTTTAATTTATCTGAATGGTTTTAGTATTTTATGAAAATATTAAAGCTAGAACAGAATTCAGTAATGTGTGTCATACAGTGGATTTAGATGATGCTGGGAGCTTTTCAGGCAAATTGTTCCACTAACTCGACTGAGTCCATGAGCAAAAAAAGCTTCATTAAATTTGTTCATTAGCCACTCACTGTGCTCTTGTCACCAGTAAATAATTAGAGTGGAGCTCAGATGCATCCAAAGTAATTTGAACATAGTTAGACAGTCTTCTAGTGTGTCTGTAATGAAGTCTTTAATAAACTGTTAAACACCATAGGCCCATATTTCACTTATATGTTCAGATATTTACATTTCAATGACGCAGCAGCAGATTTATAAAATAAATGCTAAACTATACTGTTTGCTCATGATAATTTTTCTGTCCTGTGTAGAAATGGAACCAGACAAAGTTCCCAAACGCAAATACCCTCCTTCAATGAAAGTAGTTCTAGTTTCACCCACAGATTTTGGGATCCACATTTTGAATAATTTTGAAGTTAACAGCTAATGCTAGCAAGCTTGACTAGCAAGATACAATTATATACTGACTGGATGCAACACGCATATATTGATTGATTGATTGATTGATAATATTTTATTCATCCCGAGGGAAACTGGGTTAAGGCTGCCAGCCTTGCCAGCACCATCTTACCCATCCATCCATCCATCCATCCATCCATCCATCCATCCATCTTCATCCGCTTTGTCCGGGGCCGGGTCGCGGGGGCAGCAGCCTAAGCAAAGAGGCCCAGACCTCCCTCTCCCCAGCCACCTCCTCCAGCTTGTCCGGGGGAATACCAAGGCGTTCCCAGGCCAGCCGAGAGATATAATCTCTCCAGCGTGTCCTGGGTCTGCCCCGGGGCCTCCTCCCGGTGGGATATGCCTGGAACACCCCACCCAGGAGGCGCCCAGGGGGCATCCTTGTCAGATGCCCGAACCACCTCAGCTGGCTCCTTTCGATGTGGAGCAGCAGCTGCTCTACTCTGAGCCCCTCCCGGATGGCCGAACTTCTCACCCACCCTAAGGGAGAGGCCAGCCACCCTTCGGAGGAAGCTCATTTCTGCCGCTTGTATCCGCGATCTCGTTCTTTCGGTCACTACCCACAGCTCGTGGCCATAGGTGAGGGTAGGGACGTAGATCGACCGGTAAATTGAGAGCTTTGCTTTTACACTCAGCTCCCTCTTCACCACGACGGACCGGTGCAGCGTCCGCATTACTGCAGCTGCAACCCCAATCCGTCTGTCGATCTCCGGCTCCCTTCTCCCATCACTCGCGAACAACACCCCGAGATACTTGAACTCCTCCACTTGTGGCAGGAACTCATCCCCGACCCGGAGTGGGCACTCCACCCTTTTCCGGCTGAGAACCATGGCCTCAGATTTGGAGGTGCTGATCCTCATTCCCGCTGCTTCACACTCGGCTGCGAACCGTTCCAGTCCGTTCCATCTTACCCTTCCAACCATATATACTGGTGTTTCGAAGGCATTTGGAGGGGGGTGGAGGGTGAGTGTAGGTCTGTGTCAGTGTACATGCGTATGTGTGCGTGTGTGTTCCGTGTTCAACCGAGAGAAAGTGTCCCTTCACCTGGTTAAGCAGCTGTCAGGGTTAATCTTGTTATAATGACGTTACTGGATGTCGCTAATGTGTTAACGAGCTAACCGCACTAACGCAGTGCAGCCCCATGTACGGGGCAATCTGCGATAACACTAAAACATTACCGCTGCTGCTGGGTTGAGATTCACGAGTCCGGAGCGGAATTAAAAACACGACATTCCTTCAGGTAAATGACGCTCCGCAACGTGGTGACGTCATTTGGGGCGACTGGAATCGATAAGGGAATCGTTTGCAAAAATGGCAAACAATTCCAAGGAATTGAAACAGTGGGAACCGGTTCTCAACAAGAACCGGGTTTCGATACCCATCCCTACTGATGTTGTTTCTCTTGTTACTTAGTGTGTACTCCTTCTGAGGGAAGGGATACAAACTAAGAGTACATGCATGTTTGTATTGTGTGGAATTCCATTAGTTTGTACTTAACTGTAAATGTTAATGAGAATATTTGCAACATTTCCGGCCCATTACAACTGCTTATTCACACTGTTGTTTGATATACAAAGGTATAAAAAGGACCTAAAATGGGAATTATACACCGTTCCTTCATATTAATGTCCTGATGATTTAGTGATACAGTCATAAGCCCAAAGTGTGACATCAGATACCAGACGGAACATGCCATCTCTATATTAGGAATGTTAGTAACCCGAGAGCAGTGGTCAGGTAATGTCAATGGGTGTTACTGCAGGGACTGTGCACAGCAACATTAATCCCACTTCGGATTAATGTTACTGCTAATGAAAGAACATGATTTTGTTGAGAACTGGGCTAGTAACCAAGGACACTGGACTGAGTCCTCAAAGGACCGTAAACTTGAATTACAAAAATGATACACCGGTGTCCTTCTAAATTCATGAACTTCTGTAAAACTGGAACTGTACTTGATTTTGGTACTTTCCCATCAGCTAATTTTTATCAGCAGATGTAAAATGCGGACATTTTAAACTATACATGGACAATACAATGTCAGCTGTCGAGTCTTCTCTTTTATTTTGTAGGAGAAAATGTGAAAAGCGTTCAACCTTGTGTTAGCTACAGGCCTTATTGCATGTAAAAACCTTTATTTAATGGAGAGGGAACAGAAATCACAAAAATGGTAACCTATGGATTTTAGGACTCATTCCTGCAAAAAAAATCTTTGGATATTCTTTGAAAAAAGAGCCAGGTGAAGTCTTTTGCAACATCAACTACTTGGCAGTTACCTAGCAACAGTGTTCCCTTGACATGGGTTTTACCACTAGGATGCAAAGGATATCTTGCAGCCCTCAGATTCACTCTCCCTTTTAAACATAGTTTTTTTTTGTCAGATATTGCCGCATAGAGGATAAATATGAGTGACCTGTCAAAACATACAAAATAACATACATGTGTGAGGAGAATACAATTGCAAAAAAAAGCTTCAGCACAAACATTAAAAACATATGCACAAACACTGCACTTGCTGCTGGTCATTCATCCAGAACTCTGCCCACCACCAAACTTTCTGTTTAGGATAAAAAAGCCACCTGCTGACTGATAGCTGACTGCTATCTCCAGAAAGCAGAGCAGCACTGGAATGTATTTTCTTTTTCTTTTTTCCCCCCAATCAGTATAAAGCCGGGCTGCTTGTTGATCTCAAGCAGACTTCATCCAAACTTATGAAGTTTGAAATGCTCACATGGCTCCAGCAGCTGCTTGAACTTCTCCCCTGGACCCCCTCTTGGCTCAGCTAAGCTTGGGAAATTAGGAAAGTGTGAAAAAAGCAGAAAAGAAAAACATCAAGCCGCAGTCAGCTGCCAAGAGAACCAATGGTATAATTTCATATGGAAATGAGAGTGCTGTCGTCCAAGGAAGAAAATGTAAAAACATCACCAAAGGGCCTGCAGTAATTGAATGTCACTCAGAGGGGCTGCTGTGCTTTGCTACAGCCTGATATGCAGTGTAAACGCATCGTGAGATATTCACATCTTTCCTGGAAGAAATTAGGAAAGGAAAAGCCTGTAACTTTGTGCTGAGTCATGTCCTGTGGGGGAAATGACTCCTGATGTCCTCTCACTATGTCACCAGTTGCTGTGTCATGCCAGCTGGAGTGCCAGCCAGTATTTTCCTCAGCCTGCGTCACTGTTGTGGCCCATTAACTACACTCTATGCCAAGTTTGTCACTGTCATTTTGAAATCACAAACACTGTTTCAGTTTAAGAAAACAACCACAAATTAACAGCTCAACTGCAGAGGTGTGAAAGATTATTTCAACTTAGAGATTTTATGTTCAGGAGGAATTATGTAAATTGAAAAGATTGAAAAGGGTCAAGCTTTAGGGTGTATTATAATGGAACTCATAAGTAACTGAGCGTCCTGTTACCAGCACTAATGAATGTTTTTAGAATAACATTAGATAACATGTTTTAACATCTTTACTGAGGAATACACCAGTCTAACTTTTCCAATAGGCGATTCTGTCTCAGAACAGAATTGCCAATTACCAGAGTATGTCGCCGAGTGGGGAAAAACACATGAACAGGTTGGTGGTGTACCTGGGGCTTCAGTTTAAGACTATGCTTCCTCCTCACCGTCACCCAGCCGTCATCTTCAGAGTTGGGGAGTAACGGAATACATGTACCGCCGTTACGTATTTAAAATACAAAATATGAGTAACTGTATTCCGTTACAGTTACCGTTTAAAAAGGTGGTATTTAGAATACAGTTACTTTGTTGAAATAAATGGAATACACGGCGGTCCTCTGTAATTTTGGTCATTCCACGCCGCGCATTGCGGCTCAAAACCCAAACAAAACACGCGAGAAGAGGCTGTAAAAAAAAAAAAAAAAAAAAAAAAGCGTCCTGTTGGTGGCGTTAGTCAAACAATGGAGCCGGTGTTGTGCCAAAAAGTGATTGTCTGCCAAAAACTGATTTCCGGTATTTGCCAAAAACTGATTGCTCGTATTTAAACTGCTATAAGTAACTTGTTGGGCTATAATATGTGAAACATATGTCAAATGCATCCCTCATGGATGACATAAAGTCATCTTGAGCCACAAACAACATTCGTGTAACAAGGTAGAAGCCGCAATCAGTTTTTGGCAGTGACTTTTATATAACCTTTATTTAAACAGTTAAAAAAAATCTCATTAACATTAAAAATGTCTTTTGTAAGAGTAAGTTGGCCAAGAGGACAGCAGAAATGGCAGCAAATATTACAATATTTCTGTAAAAATATTTTAAGTGGGGATAAAGGACCGGATTGGTTATAATGTAAGTACAATAGCAGAGAGTTGTAAAGATACTTGAAAAACAGATATTGTTTTAATTCTCTATATAACCCCTTTGTAAACCCTGTTCACCGAAGTCTATTTACGAACATACGTAAAGATATTACACATAAAAAATACACAGAAACATTGGAAATCAGTTTTTGGCAGACAATCACTTTTTGGCACAACACCGGAGCCAGCCGGAGCCAGCCAACAGAGTCAGCAGTGCACGTTGGGCAGGAATGCGTTTCAGAGTTGGAAGTTCCAACAACATTTCATATTCAAAGAAGAAAGGGATGGGCGGAATTTCACAGTGCAATGCAAACTCTGCTTGCCAGCGAAGAAGATGCTCTCTGCGTCAAAAGACTCCACCTCCAACCTAAGAAAACATCTGAAAGTAAGTTATTTTAAAAAAACTAAAGTTAACATACTGCAAATATTTTATTTTAGTTGTGGTAGCTACCTAGGCTATGTGCCACTTCAGTAGCTTCGATATAATATTGCTGTGATTTTAGCTAACATTGTTAGCTGGCATTAGCTAACGTTAGTTCATAGACGGGTAAACTTGATGGATAGCATTAACGAGCTGTAAATTATGGTGTGCAGTTGTGAAAGCCATCCCAAAATGATTAACAGTAGGGTGGACATTAAGGTTGGGTGAGATTAAAAATTTTTCCAACCGACAATCGTCAGTCAAACGATAACCAACATAATCGTGCAGGTGACTTGTTAATGGGCGGAGCAATGTAATAATGCACGGACTGATTTGCGCATTTAGAACATAAATAGAAAGTTTAGTTTGGGGGGGATATTTTTTCTTTTTTTCTTGTTGGAGTTTCTGTATTAACATAGCTACTTTTTGGATTATTCATTTATTTATTCGAGATGCACCAAATTGCACAAAAAACATAACTTTACCTCTGATATTTTTTTATGGTCGCTGGAAGTGACATTTTGGTTTTTAACTTATTTGTTTTTTGGTCGAGTATCTAAGACATAAACACTGGAACACAGTTAAAGTGGAAAAAGAAGTCAGTTTCTTTGTATCCCTCCCCACCATTGTGGTTTGTTTATTTAAATTAAATGTTTTTTTTTTTTTTTCTGAAGATAGACTACTGCTTTTCTTTCATTCTGTTATGAGTTTGAGTAAATGAATCGCTGCATTTGTTTATGCCGTTAAAACACCACTATTATATTTTCCATTGACTGCTTCTCTTACCTTCAACCAACATTATTATTATTATTATACTTACTCATGGGCAAAAAAAATTAAAAAATTCCTCTTGTAAAAACAATCGGCGAAAGGCTCAACTTATTGTTGATAGTCGAGATATTCGTCCAGTTGCCCAACCTTTTTGCAGTGATCTCAAATACAAAACAATTTCTTCATCAGTAATATTTTATTTTTTGGTTGGTCTCTCTCTCTTTTTTTTTTTTTTCCAGAGGATGCATCCCAGGGTTATACACAGTTTACCCAAAGCAAATACATCGGATCATGTTGATGATGGCAAAGACACAGCCCCTCCTCCTCTCAAACAAGCCATCCTTAGCACTCCAGCCATCACCCAAAGGAGAGTAAATTCCTTGATATTTGACTTCATAGTCAATGAAGTGCAGCCCTTTTCTACCGTTGAGAACACCTCATTCCGTAAGATGGTTGAAGGACTAAGTGGGGGCAGGAGTCCTGTTTGCAGAAAAACATTGATGACTCACATTGAGAAAACCTTTCCAAAAATGAAGGAAGCAATAACTGAAATTCTTCTACATACTCAAAATGTGTGCACAACAGCAGATATCTGGACTGCGCATCACAGAAGTTTCATTGGCATTACATGTCACTGGGTCGAGTCAGACACATTGGATCGCAAGTCTGCTGCACTGGCATGTGAGAGGATAAGAGGCCATCACACTTATGATGTTATTGCCGCCAAAATAAGTCAGGTTCATGCTGAATTCCAAATCCAAGGCAAGGTTAGTGCTACAGTCACAGACAATGGGAGCAATTTTGTAAAAGCTTTCAATGAATATGGAGATTCAGAAACAGAAGATGATCTGGAAGACACAGATGATGTACAATTTAATGATGTCACTACAGTACTTGAGGAGGAGCAAGAACACGAGGAGGTGAACTTCTTTTTGCCACCACACCATCGATGTGCTGCACACACACTAAATCTCATTGCCACGACTGACCTTGATAAAGCTGCTTCACAGCAGGGTGTTTCCAGAAAATTATATAGGAGTGCAAAGGCAAAATGTGCAGCCATCTGGAATAAGGCTCATCGCTCATCAGGTGCTTCTGATGTAATTGAAGAAATTGCCCAAATGAGATGTGTTGTACCTTCAGTGACTAGGTGGAGCTCAGAATACCATGCAATCGAGAAGCTAATGAATCTACCTGAAAGTCAGCCCAATGAAATCTGTGAACAACTGAAGGTGGCAAAACTGCATCCTCAGGAGACAGTGTTTCTCAAAGAGTATGCAGCCATTCTGAAACCACTTGCCTACTCAGTCAACCTGCTCCAGGGGGAAAAGAACTGCTATTTCGGATATGTGATTCCCACCCTTCTCAGTCTGAAAGCCAAGTTATCTGAAAAGTTGACACAAGTGCAATTTTCAACTCACATCCTCTTAGCAATCATTAAAGCAATTGACACTCGATTTGCAGCTGTATTAGCCTCCCATGAAGCAAGGATGGCAGCATCCACCATCCCAAAATTTCGACTCTGGTGGCTTGCTGATGATGAGAGAGAATCCATGAGAAGAACAATGGTCCAAGAGGCCCGTCTCCTCAACACAGAACCTTCTAATGACACCAGCACCACTGGACATGCCTCAGTGGGAAATGAGCCGGAAGATGATGACGACAGCTTCTTCAGTTTTCAGAGTACACAGGTGACCTGTTCTACAGCGGAGGATGAGGTACAGAGGTATCTTCAAGATTCAGATAAGACATTGACCTCATTAAAGGGATATCCATTGATCAGAGCCCTCTTCTTAAAATACAATACAACTCTGCCGTCAAGTGCTCCTGTCGAGCGTCTCTTTAGCCACGGAGGACTTGTTTTCACCCCACACCGTAACCGCATGACAGACAAACACTTTGAACAGGTGCTCTTGCTGCGTTACAACCGCCTTTACTGGACTATAGACTAGGCGAAACAGATGTAGGTAGTCTGCTGAAACTATCTTGATATTGTTCACAGATAGGGCTTGCAACCTCAGTATTTTGTAGTCTTTAGTATTTGTTTTTGGCATGCATTCAAAAAGCAGCACCTCATATGTTTACTGCAATTGTTCGCCAATTATTTGATTTTTGTGGCCAATTAAGGTTTTCAACCAAGCAGTTCAGCACTGACACCTTGGACAGTTCTTTGTTGCATGCCTTTGTTAAATGGCCATAAGTTAATGTTGCTCAGTTGCATTAAAACATATGTCTTGTTTTAAAAATTATATCTAGGGGTAAGGTTTAAAATATAATTTCTCATTGTTACATTGAGTTTGAATATCTGAGTTGTATTGAAAAATCTTTTGTAATTTAAAATTATTGGTGGAAGAATAATATTGACAGTAAATGCCAAAATAATATATTTTTCATTTTTGAGTATAATTTTACATATTGCCTTTTTTTGTCCTAATAAGAAAACAGTCATTGAAAATGCTGATATTTTTTCTCCTTGTGCAAGGCTACGTTTTGTTTTAACTAAGTGATGTTGGTGACCATAACAGTAAATACTTTTCAATGGCATATTTTATGTTTGTCTTCCACTTGTCAGCTTTATAAATAAAAAAAATGATAAGGAAAGACTGTGCTTTTTTTATTATCTTTAAGAAGACAAAACAGCTTATACAAACATACCCAAGTCTTTGCTCCTCTATATTACATATATTATCTTAAGTTGGGCTTAACAGTTAATTGGTAAAGAAAAACAAACAAGGATTTGCAGGATGTGATAGCAACATTCATGTAGTTGTAAAAAGCATGACAATATATTAAGTATTCCAAAGTATTCAGAATACGTTACTCACATTGAGTAACTTAACGGAATACGTTACAAAATACATTTTGGGGCATGTATTCTGTATTCTGTACTGGAATACATTTTAAAAGTAACCTTCCCAACACTGGTCATCTTTCCCTGGTTACTCGGTGCCTGCCGGGAGGCAGCTAGCAGGGCCTACCCTATCTTCGGCTGCACCGGCTACAGGGGCCTGGCTAGCTACAGGTGTATCAAGGGTGTGAAGCCGAGTATCCACTTCAGTAATCCTGGCCTCCAGAGCTGCAAAAAGGCTACATTTATTCTAGACTGAAGAAGTCACTTGGATGAGTGATGAAATGTTTCTTCCACTGAAAACACTACGTCCAGATGAACAGAATCAACTTTTGGAGAGCTACATTTATTACAAGTATCATTACTGCTAAAGGAGGCTGAGAAGTAACTAAACATCTGACACAATTAGCAGGAAAGTGCAGGAGGGACGGGTGAAGAGGCCATGCTACTAGCGAGTCGGCTACAAACTAAGCTAGCGAAACGGTAAAGACACAGTGAGTGAATACTTTGGCAATAAATTAGGGAGAGAGTACACACAGAGAGTGCTTCGGGTGAAGCACGTGAAAATTATACTATGAAAAAATAAGTTATCTAAAGTTTTTTAATTAAATTTGCTTTGCAGATAAGCTACTCAAAAACACGACTGTGTGTTGGAACAGGAAGTGATACTCTACCGCAGAGAGAGGGAACACCAAGTGACAGCTCCCTAATAATAATGACTAATAATGAAATCATTACTCTGTTCTAGTCCAATCAGCTTCCTGCCCATCTTCCATGAGCCAATCAGCCTCCATTCTGTATATTTTAAATCTCAGGGCTATTCTGTCTTTCACACTCTAATTTGTGCAATCCGCCTCCTCCTATCAGTGCCCCAACCTGGTCACTCTGAGCCCCATTAAAGCTTCCATCTTCATCAACTACTAGATTCTTAGGGACTCTGTCCTAACTCACAGCTGGGGTTCAGTTCTATGATAGACCATTAGAGTCTAATTGCCAAATTGCTTAATTAAATTCTTTGTAAAAATCACGTTTCCCCCCCCAAATGATCTCCGTATTGAAATCCTCACAATATATACATTATAGAAAAAATTGTGTGACTTTCATATTCTTTCATAAATGCAACTTGCGCATTTAAAACATTAAATTACATTCAACAATTTGGTCACCCATACCATCCAATCTGAGAATATCCATGTTAGCAACTGGCAGTCTTTGTACTTATCATTCCGAAATGTAAACTTTGTCATCTTAGAATCATTTAAATTACCCACGGCTATATTCTGTAGGATTGGCTCTTGGCATATCGCTGTAACAATGTAAAGCAGAAATGATTTCAATCAAGGCCTACTGGCCCAATGTTTAACTTCTGTGTCCAGTGTGCTCCATAAAGAACCTCTAATATAGGCCAAAAGATATTCTCCTTGTCAGAAAAATAAGACCCATTATTTCATATTTATTTGTTATTTTGTATTTGCATGCTCAGTGTGTCCATGGAGGGGGAGGTCACACGAGCAAGATTTCATTAGATTGGTGATTACACCGATTATATCTAAGGTAATCCATGCTTTTAAATTTCCAGTAGACTGATGCCTTAAATGTTTTCATGTATGCTGTCAGTTATCAGGCCAGTCATTTGCTTTACGGTAGGTGTCCTGTCCTAAATTTCCCTTCCAACGTGCCAACTAAATCTTAGCTTTATGCATTGTTATGTAATGCCGTGTAACTCCAGTGCCAGAGTGCGTTCTATAATTTGTTATTTTCTTATCCAGTCCTTGCAGACCAATAAAACTTTATTGATATTTTCAGCCACAGTGACATGTCCCTCCTGGGCTCTCTGAACCCACACAGCTTAGAACACGAGTTATTAGACCAGGCTGTTCAGAAGACAGGCGGTTTAAAGCAGAGCAAAAAAGAGCCCTGAAATGACTGAACTGTAAGAATTACAAAACAAAAAAGGGCAAAAAGAATGTTTTGATGTCACAATATCTGCTGTCTAACTGTGTTCTACATATAGGCATGTAGACAGCAATTATGGATGACAGATGGCATAAATAGTCATCAGGCTACTAGTATGTGATCATGTATGGAAAACTAGAATGACTTAAATATAATAACAATGATCTTTGTTAATGAAATTATTTATAAATCATATTCACATTCTGCTATACAGACATTCTAACATCGTAATGGGGAAATTATTTAAAGATTCTGAAACATCTATTTCATTGTAAATAATTACTTTGTTAACCTCTGAACATCAACCAGATCACTAGCACTAGTTTCTTTTTAAGCCATATAGTAATACATTTTGAATGAACTTTCAAATGGAAATTTGGGTGTTCCAAATATTAGAAAAATGGATGGCTGTTAGCCATAATGTTGATAATGTCACTGCTGGTAGAAGTAGCAGGATGCTATGCACTGCTGAAAGTGGGGAAAACCAGCTAGCTTGGCATCCATCAGCAAATTCACTTTGCTGCGGACATTGCGCCACTCTGCTGGTCTACCTTATGCTCCACTGTCACATCATTAATGAATATCATACATGAAGCATTGACGCTTGGGACAGCACCTCTTCCACAACACCACGGGGAACAACCATTGCCTCCAAAGGTCATAGCAATCAAGGGCCAAATAAAGGTCCTTTTTGTGTCCTTTTCTTAGTGGTGGTGCTTGGGTTGGAATAATTTACACCTCAAAGTAGTTGTTTAAACTGGGAAAGCCAGCCTTAACAAGTTTGATCTAAAATAATATACTGAATATGGTCTTAAATGGCTGACTATTTATACATTGTGCTGACTATTGTGTTGGTTAAAATACAATATTCACCCTCTTTATGCTCTGTTTTAGACTAGCTCCTAAATGACTATGTTTACTTCCATCTCTGTCTGCCATTTGGCGCTGAGCACATACTTTATAGAGAGTGTCAGAACATTTCACTGAAAACGGCTGTCTGCTGTTGAAATGGCAAAAGAAGCAAGATGAAAAACACGAGTTAATGGCTGAACGGCGAACAGATGAAAGCCAAGGGGAGCAGCAGAATTAGGAGATGGTTCTCTGTTTATCAGTACCACAGTCCATTTTCACACTGCTGTTTGAAACTGCTGTTATAAGATTAACATTTCAAAATCCACATGGCTACCAAGGAACCATTTAGGTGTGAGGTTAGGTAGCATTTAAGTCAAATGATAAAGAAGCAGGGTTTCAGAACCTACAAGATTGTACTTTTTAAGCTTTAAAAAAGATAACTGTTATATTTTTCCCTTTGTGTACAGTGCTGTCCAAAAGTCTTGAGCCATCCTGATTTCTTTATATTTTGGAAATTAGGAAATAAATGTTTTATTCACTGGCAGATGAAAACATACTTATAAATACAGTATATTAAGGAAAAACACTGACTGTTAGAACTGACTTCTAACGAACATGAAACTAAATGTTTAGTATGATGATCTTTATTCTTCAACATTTGGCTAGCTTTCTTGTAATTTCTTTAAGTTTTTACTGTTTTTTTTTTTAATGTTGTCACGGTCTGACTGGCAGACCATGGGGGGATGTTGGAGAAAGGACCCAAACGCTGGACTTAGTGGAATGAGCAGTGGGTTTATTTACAGTGAGGTAAATGTACACCACACAATAAATCTCCAAAGTGCTCTCTCGACTCCCGTGACATGTCTTCCCCTAAGTGCTGGTATCTCGCGCTCCATCGCTCTGTTAAGTAGCTCCCCCGACGAGCCCGATCAGAAGCAGGTGTGTGAGAACCTAGGCGTGACCGGCAGCCGGCAGGGCCACGCCCATCAGGCCTGCAGGTGGCTGTCCTTCATCCTTCAGCCACACCCGCAGACACACACGAGCATGGAACACAAGAGCACAGTGCAGCAAACATACATCCAATACAATAACAACAATAACAATAACAGCAATAGTAACATTAAAGGTCCACACTGCTCACGGACCCCAAGTCCCCGGAACCGGGTCCGTGACAAATGTAAGATTATCATATACAGTTGTATGACTTTAGCCATACCCTTAACCCCAAACATGTAACCAGCAACCTGGCAGATGTTACACTGACATGTTTTATAATCTCACGGTAAATGCATTTCAACAAGTAGAAAGAAGAAAGCAACTAATTAAGCCATATTTCTTTCATTCCTTAAATGTGACTGCTGGTGTCACATAATGGTTTAATTGGGGTTACTGTTCATTTCATTATTTCATGATGATGTACATTTCAGATTGAACATGGCTGATGATCAAATTGATTGAATCACAGGAATACAAAGTTTGTTTCATGAATTTGACCTATTTAGGTATGTTGTACAGTTGAAAATTCAAACATCACAGGTGTCATGGTCCCTAAGTTTGATGATTCAGTGTTTTGTGATAATTAATATTATCTGGTGTTTTAGTTTATTCTGGTTATGCTTTCTGATTTCTAGTTCCTAGGTTTTGGTTTCCTTGTTCTCTGTTTTCACGTCACGTCTCTGTGTAAAGCCCGTGTTTCTTAGTCTGTGTCTTTGCGTGTGTGTTGAGTTTCCTGTTTTACTTTGAAGGTCCACGTCTTATGTGACTGTGTCTGGTTTTGCTTCCCTAGTCTCGTTAGCCCTTATTTCTCCCAGCTGTGTTTCCCTTCTGTCTCCTATTCCCTGATTACCCCACTGTGTATATAAGCCCGGTGTTTCCCTCTGCTTGTTGCTGTTCTGCCTGTGTTGTCTCCTCATGTCATCTCCCTGAAGTTCTCCTTCCGTGTCTTCAGGTTTCAGTCAGTGCCTTCGTTTGGGTCCTTTCCTCACCTCCACACATCTGCCGTCGCAGCCTTGACAACAGGTTAGATTTGAATCTAAACAGGTCACTGGAGATCTGGTGGATATTAAGCGGTCAGTGCACATTACTCATCAGTCATCGTCATTGATCACCCTAACCCTAACAAAATATGCATTAAAAAAAGTTAACTTCCAAATAGCATTTTGTGGGTTTAAAGCTGCCAAAAACTTATGTGAGTAGCCTGGTGTGGTTATGGTTGCAATCACAGGACTGGAAGACAAGGGATTGGATGTTCTTTCATATCTCAGCATGACATGTAAGATCATTGTGGAATCATTTATAGCAAAGCTATATGTAAAGATAGCTTCAGGTCTTAAATCCCCTGCTTCACAGCAGTTCATTTACTACATGAACTGTTTGTAGTTCTGCTTTCCCAGATTGCTGAGCCACATATTTTTGTTATATTGAATTTGCTTCCCAAGACAAACTTGACCTCTTCTGGTACTATTAATTCCATCTGGGCAGGAGTATATCTAACCCTTGGTATTTTACAGGGTTGTTCTTTGCTGAGGGGTGTAGTCTGTCTGACGCTTTTGTCTCAAAGAGTATACCTGTACATTTGCTGACTTATCTTAAAGACCTCGAAGTTCCATATCACCCCAAGCCAGCACTTCATTCTCAGACTGCTTTTTTACTTGGTTCCTAGGGTATTTAACAGTAGAATGGAAGGGAGTCCTTTCAGCTTTCATGCCCCTCTTCTGTGGAACTAGCTCCTCATCAGGGCCTTCCAGTTTGGTTTTGGGAGACATGCACCATCTACTTTTAAGATTAGAGTTAAGACTTTAGGCTACACACGCGCGCACGCACGCGCACAACATTTTTCTTAGTATTTAGGAATGAACACAAAGCAAAGATGAAGTGTACAAAGAGACTTTAAAGCGATCACCACAGTGATTCTACCTTAGAAACACGACCAGGTAGAAATGGAGGCAGCAGAGAACATTCCCTCCTTAACATATGATTGAAAATGTGACTAAATAATATAAAACAAATGTACTAAAGATTTAGCTGGTCTTTATGTCTGACATCATTAACCATTTCTGGCTCCAAACTCCACTTCAGGTCCCAGAGTCAAACAAACACTGCAGCATCACTGAGCGTTACAAACTCTCTGAATTCTTTCATCTTTAATAAAATGATCAGTATGGCTGCTCTACCAGGTGTAACAATCACGTTTAACATCCAGGCATCTGCTATCACTTCCAACATAAATGAAGACAGGAAACTAAACAACAGTGACATTTGTAGGGTTACTGGAGCTGGGCTAGCTGGTATATAATGATATGCTATGTGGTGGCTAGCAAAACGGCTATGGTTAGCATAATATAAACACAGTAAAGCTGGAGGATGCACGCTAACTTTTTTCCACTCTATAAAATTAAACGCAAGGGTTCCCGGTGGTTAGGCACAAATGCAGGATGACAAATGGCAAGATGCTGTAAAAAGACCAAACTTGAGTCAGGAGATAATCCATCCACAATACGTGGTTGGTCATTAATATACTGCTGCATGGGCTAGGCTGAAATTACATCTTTAGGTTTTAAAAACTGAGCTTTAAAATGAATAGTGGTAATAAAAACCGAGAGAGGCCGACAGTGATCACTGACTGTTTTTAGATGCCTGTTCAGATTAAATGGAACAAGATATAAAGCATTAAAACATGTTAAAAACACAACAGCCTTAATAAACGCAGAGTAGTTTGGACCCGGAAGGATTGATACGTCATCACTTAAAAACTGGATAGTTGCAAAAAAATGTGTTTTTTAGGTTATGACACACGGATTCCTTCCCATATGTGGCAAGTGGTTTATTCAAGAAATCACTTGCCACATAAATGTATTATGATGTATTTTTTGTTATTACTTATAATACAGCATTTTTTTTTTTTTTTTTTTTTTCAGTGAAACAATTTTTCATGCACAAATGCATTCATAAGTTACAATTTCATGTGGGTTATTAGTCTTATAGAAAAATGATCAGGTATGGAGTACAAATAAGCCATTTTGCCAACCCTGACGCTCTTGCACTGAATTTTTTTTTTTTTTTTTTTTTTTCAAAAACGGAAACAAATGTGCCCTGTCATCTCTAGATGAATGAATAAATAACATGTAACCAAATGCAAGACCCAGACTAAATTGCATCACCTTCACTTTCTTACCGACATATGCATCCATTTTAAGCATTCAAGTGGCTGCATTCTGCCATAAATCAGACATACCAAAAGCAGAGACATGAACGGAACAGACATATTTCAACATGCTATCAGTTATCGTGCATAACTGTGCCTGCTGTCTGCAGCACGCACGCAAACTTAAAATGGACGTCCTGGTATTGAAAGCCTGCACTGTAACTACAACAAATTTGACAGAGCAGACACACACAGGCTGTGTCCCAATTCAGGGTCTGCACGCTTGAAGTACGCGCACTACGCGTACTACGTAGGGTGCGTACGAGAAGTGCGGAAGTGAGAGGCTTGTTTATGGGACGGTATACGCTTCGTCGCACTGTTCAGGTTGCCTAGCAACCATGATACTAACCGCGAGACACGTTACGTACAGCATTGTTTGACAGAAATGAAGGAGAAAAATGTTTTGTTGGTCATTCATTTTTGTCATGACATCACTTTGATTAGTTGAGTATCTGAGGCTGAGACCACGGGACTGTAAAACATGATTGTTGGGCTTCATTTCTGTGCTGAACAGTCATTTAAGATTAGTTAGTAAATAACAATTAGTTAATGTTGTTCATGAGACTAAAGTCATCTCACTGTGGTAATGTAAATATAATATGGCAAATATTATAGTATTGCCAGATTGTATGTATGTCTGTCTTTAATTATTAAACATTCGCACATAAATAAGTGACGTCATATTCAGTACTTTTGACAGTTCACTCTTCGGCCGCGCCATCTTATTAGGGAAATTCCATATACATAAATGTAAATTTCAAAACTCAACCCCATCATTCAATTTGTTTTTGATTGAATATTACTTAAACTCTCTTAAATTAACTTCCAACAAAAAAGGTTTATCACTGATTGAAATTCATTCAGAAATGTTTAAGGAATGAGCTGTCACAACTTTCAAGTACAAAGTTGTTATGAAGTCTGTCACATCCCCCCCCCCCCCTTTTTTTTCTCCTTTTTTTTTTTTAATCCTTTATTTATTTATCCTTATTTCATTGTACTGTATATTGTTACTCTTATTTGCCTTGTACAAACTGAACTGGAATGACTTACTGTTCGCTTTATAAGTTCAATAAAGTTTGGGGAAAAAAAAAAAAAAACCTCTTCGGCCGCTCCCTTCTGCCGTATTTTGCGGCAAAATTATCCACACCCACCGCCGCGCTATGAATTGTGGGATATATGGGACCACGAAGTGTGCACCGGACCACGCTTGATATTTGGGGAAATCGATGGCGCATTTGGAGTATGCATTTGAAGTACACTTCGAATTGGGACAGCCGTCGTCGCGTGGCGGTGACGTAACCGCACTTAAAATGCGTACTTCAAGTGTGCAGACCCTGAATTGGGACACAGCCACTGTCAATTTGTTCACTCCCAGATTCACACAACAGTAAGCAGAATATAAGAGCATAAAGCATATGGGACACCTGAGTTCCCTGGTCTTTTGTGCCAACTAATCATTGTTGTCACAGGATTCACGCAGCAGCTGAATGCTGCCCAAACAGGCTGAAACAACACGAGAAGCAGAGCAATGACATGTAAGTACATCTGCAACAGAGCAAAGTGAGAGCATGCACTACGCAAAATTGCAGACACATATATGCTAGATACGGACTAACACACTGAACTTGATGCATTTGGAATGGGTGCAGCTGTGAATATGCACCACATGAATAATTGTGGAGTGGCTTGTTTAGACAAAAATAATTATAGACATCATTATCTTTAACTGTAGTTTTCCAGCATTTCAAATTATGAGCGCAAACGTTTTCTCAAGATTTAAAAAAATAAATAAAATAAAACATTGAATCTTTGTGTTTATGGCATTGTGTTTTCAAATTTAACACATTTGATTCAAATATTAAGTACTGATTGTGCTTCCTGTTTGTCAGTTAAAAGCAAATCCAAACTCTTGATGTTTTTGTCACAGTAGTTCTTTTCAAGCTCTTTAATTTGTTTTCAATTTGAGGGTTGTTGTTTTTTTTTGTTTTTTTTTAAGCGTTGAATGATTATTTTTTTAGGTCTTTGAAGGCAGTTATAAATGCTGACATTATGACAAACGCTTCCACTGAGTGGTGCCATCATTACATCTGTGTGTGTACATATACGAGCCATTATTACTTAAATTACATAGTTTGTACTGTTGACACATCAAGAATCACGATAGAGGATGAGAAAGAGGAGAGGATATGGATAAATATGTAGACACAAGAACGTGAAGGGCATTAAAGGTGAAATTCTTGTGTTCATGTACGAAACCATTTTGCATGTAATCCCTTCCCCTGGTATTCATCAACCTTCAAGCTCCGTATGTGTCCGAAATATTACAGTAGAAGGAAAAATACTTATAAGTCAGATGTTGCTCTTCTTAAGGACAATGTTTATTTAAGAAAAAAAAAAGAAAAAGGAATTACTACTTTGAACGTTTTTGGTTTGCATTCTCCTTTATAGCTCGGATAATTTATTCCAAGAGAGAAAATCAAATTTCATCCAGTTCATATGAAGATCCGGACGCGACATGTGCTGCGCTGACCGATGTGCTCTGCTTGTAAGTCATTTTTTTGCGGCCTGCTCTTTGTCATTTCAAAACATGTATCTCTCTGACTTTCTATCCTCTGAGACTGTATTATGTATTATGTTCAGATGTTAATTAAAATATGTCACTCATTCATAAAGAAGAAAGCTTTGTAACTGTCCCGATTAGTGAAGAGTGTGTCGTTTCTACTACACTTCTTTCCCCCCCGAGGTCCGCAGAGCAGTTGAAAAGGCTGCTGAGGTCCCTGTATATGAATGTAAACCTGTGACAAAAAGTTCACCAGAAATTTTTCCTTCATGGTGTGGTAGGCTTTGTTTCTATTGGTTGCATAAAGGTACGTCACAGTGCCCAACGGTCAAAGTTCAAACCAGTCAAACTTTGACCACTGCATGGTCAAGTACTCCTTGCTCAGGCTGCACTTTGCTCGGTGCAGCGGGAAATCATTATTACGCGGAGCAGGCAATACACATGAATGGGTTTCATGGAAGGACCTTAAGAATGGACTGATTATGTTTTAAGGGAACCAAATTCAGGCTTAGCAAAACAAATAGATTAAAGGTCATGACTATCAGAAAGTGTTGGTGAGACCGGGATGTGTCACGTGGAACAAGTAGTGAGTCACATGGCTCATGTTTTATTTAACTGATTCATTGCAGCGGGAGAATGTTATTGTAGTTTGGCATTGCAATAATCCACAATAATAATCCAATCCACAATAATTCTTGCCAATTTGAGCTCTCTACTACAACTCTCAATTACCCAATCACACACACATTCATAAAGTATTTTTATTAAACAAAAAACAAATGATCTGCTCTACCCCTGGGTGTCTACTCAAGTATCCTAACAGCCCAATCCATCCATCCATCCATTCGCTTCCGCTTATCCTTTTCAGGGTCGCGGGGGGCGCTGGAGCCTATCCCAGCTGTCATAGGGCGAGAGGCGGGGTACACCCTGGACAGGTCGCCAGTCTGTCGCAGGGCCAACACATAGGGACAGACAACCATTCGTGCTCACATTCACTCGCACATTCACACCTAATGGCAATTTGGATTTTCCAATTAACCTATCCCCACAAGCTGCATGTCTTTGGACGGTGGGAGGAAGCCGGAGTACCCGGAGTGAACCCACGCAAACACGGGGAGAACATGCAAACTCCACACAGAAAGACCCCGGCCTGATGTTGGAATTGAACTCAGGACCTTCTTGCTGTGCGGCAACAGTGCTGTATTTGAAATTTAAACATTTGCTCTAGCCATTTCTAAAAACGTGAGCATCACCTGATGTGTGTTTAGTGAATATTGGAGCCGATACTGATTAAAGTGACAAGTAAAGGACTAGATGTTGCATTGCACTCTGTCGGATGTGTTTTCATCCTGGCACAGGGCTACTATGAATGAGAGTCTTCTTGGGGGTTGCTGTGCCAATTGGTAAAGAACGTGGGCAGCATGTGTCCCCTGACCAGATGGAAAAGTGTGACTCAGGGACATGAATGCGTATGTTTTACTTAAGCACTAGAAAAAAAGCTTCTGGGCTCCTGGCTACCAGGTACTTCACTAATGTGTGAGTACTACACACAATGGTAACAGTTATATGTCCTATGCATATGTCCTTGTAGAATCAAGTCTATTTTAGTTCCTCCCTTTAATATAGTAACATTCTTATGAATCGTAAGGTTCCTACCTTGGGGGGCTTCTTATTTTAAAAATGGCAATGACACACACACATGCAAGAAAATTCTGTGATTCATGCTTCATTGTTATTCTCACGTCTAAATAAACACACACCACATAATTGCAATACACCATTGAGTTCATAATAATCAGGGCTTCATTTGTGCTTTTTTGAGACCAGCAACAATGTGACTCAATTCACCTTTTCATCAAAATCATTATTGTTATTACTGTAGTACTATTTTAGTTGTTCAATCAACACTTTATCAGCACCAATCAATGTTTCAAGTTTCTGATTTACATGTTAAAGTCTAAAAATAATAGTTACATGATAAAACATCCATCAGTAAATAAAATTTCAATGCACGTCTGCTGTGTTGGTATTTTTTCCTGCATCATCATAATAATGTCAGTGATAACATTCTTGTGATATCATAGCTTTGGAATATGTTTGAAAAAGAAAAAAAAATGTTTGTGTTGATATAAAATTAACTTCTGGAACAAATGGTAGGCGTTTCAAGTATTTCTTTATTACTTTATGCAATATAACAAAATTATTTTCAAGTTAGGTTTGCTCTTAGACAAATTTAAGTTACTCATGTTGGTTTCCTTTTGACAGTTTTTAAGAATTAGCCACCTTTTGGTTAATGATAACAAAATTTGTAGTGGTTAGTGTTACACAAGTCAGTAGTTACACAAGTAGACATTTCTTCTTTACTTTCTAGAATCACAACAGAACTCTTTAGTATAAAACATGACCAGTTAGCAGTTACAAATACTGTTTTATACTAAAGAGTTCTGTTGTGATTCTAGAAAGTAAAGAAGAAATGTAGAGTAGTCACATCATGCTGTCATACATTTATTGCAGGTTTCGGCACAACAAATCTTTTGAGCTTTTCTCATTTCAAGAAAAGAATTCCAGTAGAAACAAAAAGGATATGCAACAAAGCAACACAAACTTTATACTGTAACCACCCATATGGGAAAAGAAATAGGAAAAACTTATAAAAGACTTGCATCAGCTTTAGCTTGCTTGATATAGTGAATCATATAAGGCTTATATGATTTACTAATCTCATTACTTTCATATATTGTTTTAGGAAGTATCCAAAACATACAAGTATTCAAAACATACAAGTTCCATTTATATAATTTTTCAAGGGATCTTATATCTTATATGTTTTCACTCTTGTATGCTTTTCACACAAGACAAATACAAACCTTATAAGATTTATATATATCTTTTCCATATGGGCAGAGTCAACAACATGTTAGAGTTCAATAGTAATGGTCTCATCAGTTCAAAAGCCACAGCTTGCTTTTTGGAAATTGAAAGGACAATCCAGTAGCAATCAAGTAGTAATTGGGGTAAATTAATACTTTCACTTCTTCTTCTCATTTATATTCATGCAATGTATCTTCCTTTTATTCTCTGTTTTCAACTCTTCCGTCCTCGCATTTCAGTTGTGATTCATACTTGATAACGGCAGTGAAATGTTTCTTAGCTGGGTTCTTTGTGTACATATTAAATCAATGAGCTAACTTCATGGGATCTCAGTTGGAAACGTAGAATTTCTGTGGGCATACATTAGATGTGACAGAACCTTTATTTCTACTTTTGCAAGAGAATAACGTTTATCTCCTTGGTGATGCATGCCCCTCGTTTATCTCTTGCGCCTGTCACCCAATTATTCCGTATCATTAAAGCTCCTGATCGCCTCTGAAATTGCACATTAAACATCACATGCTTTTCCAGCGAGTCACACATTCACGAGTCACACCTTGAAGTGGATAAGAAGGTGTACATCCTAAATTACACACACACACACACACACACACACACACACACACACACACACACACACACACGCGCACAATGAATGCATTTTCCCTGTCAGACAAGCAGGTGATCACTAGAAGGAGGTCAGTATAACAGACCTCTGCTTGAGTACACCATGGTATTATTACTATGAAAAACTAAAATCAGTGGGGTCACATGTGTCAGAGGAATCACAGCTGGTCATGCAGATTAATCTGGACTATCCGATCGTTCAGTCTGACGTCACCAGCCGTCTCTGGGCCTAAACTGCGCTGCAGGTCCATATATCAAACGATCACTATGGCATTACTGAGAGTTGAAAAACTGTCTAAAGTCTTTCATCTTTAATAAAATGATCAGCGTTCTGCTCTACCAGGTGTAACAATTCAGTTTAACATCCAGGCATCCATGAAAACGGAATTTATAACATTTAACGGAGTTAGAATTTAGCAGGAAGTTAGCTCGCTAGCTTCGATCTAAATACAATATAGCATGTCCTGACTGTGGGGTTTTGGAAACAAATTAAAACGTACAGCTCTGTTATCACTTCCAACATAAATGAAGACAGAAGACTAAACAGCAGTGACGTTTGTAGGGTTACTGAAGTTTGGCTAGCTGGTATATAATGATATGCTACGTGACCGCTAGCGACACAGCTATGTTAGCATAATATAAACAAGCTAACTTTTTTCCACTCAATAAAAGTTAACGTGAGTGTTCTCGTGGTCAGGAACAAATGTAATCGCATGGCAGGATGCTGTAAAAGGACCAAACTTCAGCCAGGAGAACAACTGAGATAATCCATCCACAATACGAGGTTAGTCATTCATATACTGCTGCATGGGCTGGGCTGTAGTTACATCCTAAGGTTTTAAAAACTGAGCTTAAATAAATGATTAGCGGTAATAAAAGCCGAGGGAGGTCAACAGTGATCACTGACTGTTTTAGGAGCTTTTTGAGATTAAATAGAAGAAAATACAAAACATTAAACATGTTAACAACACAAAAGCCATATTAAACGCAGACTACTTTAGGCCCGGAAGTAGGTTTCGTCACGTCATCACTTAACAACTGGATTGTGTAACTCTGTCGATTTAAAATCCACCGCTGTTTTTGAAGAAGATAGTTGAGAAAATGAAAGAAATACAAGGATGGAAACTGAGACAGAAAGCTGTTAAGATGAAAAAGAACAGAGTGAGATTACTGTGTGTGTGTTTCTACTTTCATTATGCCTCTCTTCTTTTTAGGGATGGCATTATTTTTTCATGCCTCTGTTGTAATTTAGTTTTAATGCCAATTATTTTTTAGCAAGAAAGATCTGGAAACTGAAATCTTAGTAGAGAAATGGAACTCAGCATGTGGTGGATTGTGAATGTATTTCTGAGATATAACTATAACTGATTAATGCAGCATGTGTAACTCCTACCTCCTACATCTCCAGAGTGTATCTTAAATTAAACAATCAAGGTGTGGTTGAAGTGCAGATTTTCAGCTTTAATCGACAGGCTTTAACAAAACTATTGCAATAACTGTTTATGAACTACATCTATTTTTACTCAGTTTATCAATTTCAGAGGCTCAAAAGTAACTGGCCAGGGTAACATACAGTAAGACTGTTTTTTCCTCTCCACCTTACTATGGTGGAGTGATTTGATGACTTTTTTTTTAGGTTGTCCTAGGTGATGTGTCAGATGAAGTCCAGTTCACCCTGCTGGTGATAGGATTTCTGGGTTCCCACCCTGAAGTCAGGCCTGGTAGGGAGCTTAAGGTAAGGATAGGTCTTAACCCATAAGGGCTGGCTGAGGGGGCCCTCCTGTGAGCCCACCACCCACAAGAGGAACCATAGTGCTTGTGTGGATTGTGCATTGGCTGGTGGTCAAGGGCGGGAGCAGTGGCGATCAGATCTCTGAAGCTGTGTTTTTCTGGAAAGGCAGCTAATTTTGTTACTAGATGAAGTGCCTTCATCATTTCAAATGTTAGTAAGTAAAGACAGTATTTCGAATTTTGTTGTTCCACTGGAATTTATTCAATAAAGAAAGAAACTGAAATTTTACATTCGCCTTAGTGACTCATAATCATAAGTCATAGCGCTGTGAATGAAATATGGTTGTGGTAGACTGGCAATTTAGGAATGGACAAAATGCATACGGCATACATAAATTCAATTAAAAAAAATTTTAATTTAAAACCGACAACAACATTAGTGTTGAGATTTGGGTTGTGAGAGCCACCTCAGAAGTTCACTCTGACACCTCTGCCTTTCTAAATGGAGTGACAGTAACTGCGTGTGTATATGTAAGTGTATAAAAACTGCAGACAGTAAGATTAACAGCAACAGTATTTTGTCTATATCCGCCATTGTAGAAATTCATCTCATGTAAACAATAATGTGGCGCACACCTCTGATATTGCGTGACTAAATCTCTGTTTTCCTCGTCCACATGTAAACGCAAAAACTGAGTTTTTTCAGTGATCCAAAACGCAGTTTAAGTGTGGATGAAAGACCCAAACACATAGAAAAGCTGTGTTTTCATAAATATCCTTGTACGTGTGGATGTAGCCCAAGGCTGGCTATGGGAACACGACATGTCACCTCTCTGTTGAAGGAAAAGCCTGAAGTAGTGTGTGAGGTCAGTGGGATACTGGTTAAGTGTAGTCAGGCTTGTATCTTCCTGTCGTAAATTCTTCTATTTTTGGCTTGCAAGTTGTGATTCGTGGAACTGATGTAAACATGGCGACGTTACCGTGATCCTATTGGCTCAAATGATTGAAAAGATCAATCATGCAAATTGGCCAATACAAAGTTACAGCCCCTCAGTTTAAAGGGAAAATGGACATTTCCAAAACTTGATAATGCACGAGAAAAAAAATGCCCAATGTACATGAGTTTGTTGATAATTCTTCAAGAAATATATAAGAAACATACATTTTTAGGCATGTAAATAAAGTTAAATAATTTCTGCTGTTCAGTACCTAAGAAATTTCAACTGACAGGTGGTGCCAAAATGGGCTGAATGGTGAAACACCTGGCTATCTATTCATTAAAAGTGCTATAACTTTTCACTGTTTCAGTTCGGAAGCACAAATTTCACATGTTCATATGTTGATTACTGGATTTCTGGACTTGTCTTCCGAAGCATATTTTCAAAGTGGTCATATGCAATCAAATCAAAAATAAATTAGGTGGGGAAATAATCTATGTTGTAAGTTTCAGCCTCAGTAACTTTGACACGGTGACAAATGCTATAATATTTACACCTTTGATGAAATCTCACAATTGTTAGCTTTATTTTGGTACCAAAATTGTTTATATAGAGCTTGTATTTGCAGAGAAATACTCTATTCAATTTGTGCATGTCATTTTCGTGCAGGGACATCAGAAAGATACCCTGGGTATGTTGAACTTGCTCTTTAGTGAACGGCTCATATCTGCATCTTGCTTCATTCTGCTCATTAATAAATTGTTCGATCACTTTTGAGCCTCTGAAAATGGGAAACTGTATGCTGCAAAAAAGGCTGTCATTCCTAAGTTTACACCTTTTGAATCAGAGCTGAAAGTATGCACATAAGTTACATCTTTATTGCTTGATTAGAAATAACTTGTGGTGGTGTATAAAAAAAATTGTAACTGTCACAAGCTTGACTTAGCTCTAAATACAATTGGGCCAAAGGAACATTATTCACTGTTGCAATACAGAAAGATTAAGATGTATTTTTGAAGACATGAGAAGATTATTTCAAAAGAAATTCTAGACCATAGCTATTTCAGCTTGTTGGTATGCAAAAAGAAGACAAATGTAATAAAAATCAGCTGCTCCACCCCCAGCCTCTGCTTCTGTCTCTTCCCCTCAATCTCTCCATGTTTTCTTTGAAATGAGGACAGAAACTGTAGGGTGTGGGGATGCTCCAGAGAGCTCCATAGAAAATGTATTTGCAGCTCTTGGTGTTGGCCAGCCAAAAATGCTTAAGCACTTTCTTTTATGGTGGGATGTCAAATGGATGTGTCATGCTTCATGAAAATAATTTGTCAGTTCTGTTTCTGTTACCAGCTGTGCATTCTCTGTGTGTGTGAGCTTGAGTTACCAAGCCATGTGTATTGGTTTATATTTGATATAACAAATATCCTTGTATATTTAGTAACATCTGTGCACGTACAGTATGCATTTGTTTGGACACAAGAGTGCATGCCTTTACTCTTCTTACTGTCTGTAATTTTACATAACTACATTTAAATGTGTGTCTGTGCATATATGTTATTGTGGCAAATCTATTTAGTCAAAAAATGGACATAAGATGTAGAAATATTAGTGTTTATCTGAGACTTAAAAAAAAGGAGGTGTACAACAGACAAAACATAATGGCTTCTCGAAAACCTTTTTTCTTTTTCTAGCTAACATTGAGTATCTTCCCTCTTCTGCCTCAAAGGATCCCGGGAAATGCAGTCCCCCAATGAAAACATACAGTAAACGCTCTTTCTTAGCAGAAGCCCAACTCTATAACCAACAGCTCAATAAACATATGGCTAGCAACAAATCACCCACAATAACCAAAATATGCTGTCATCAAATCAAATCAAATAAAGTTCAACAAAGTCACAACATATGTACTTATCCAGTAGTGAACCAGCAGAGTACATTTTGTTGTTCGCTGTAAGAAAGACAACTTCCTTACTAGTATCATATTGTAACTTGTACAGCACTTTAGGAGCACCTTTGCACTTTAGTGAAAGCATTTTAACTGGCACTTTATTTTACATCGCACATCGCATTGATTTGCACATTATTTATTAAATATTTATTGAGTATTTTAATAACTAGAAGGTAGCCTTTGTTCCAGGTCCTCATTAAGAAGTGTGGTGGTTGTCTGTGAGGAGGACAGAGTTGTTACTGGGAGCAAATAAAGTCTGTCAGGTCTACTATTAAGGAAAACAAAGTCTAGAGGTAAAGGTTGGCGCAAAGAAATTGCTGTTGAGATGTGATTACTCACCTGTCTTTTCTGTAGGGTCCAGGGTGTTTGGGCAAATGTTTCCCCAAGGGGCCAGACACCATTTAAAGGTTCCGGCAGAGGCCATGGGTTAAGGGAGTGTGGGGAATCTCTCTCCATGGGTTTCATAATAGTTGTGGTGTATGGTTAAAATAAAAATAAAAAAATCATATGAGAATGGTAAAATGTATGTATATATTTGTTTATTAAAAGGGTGTGTTGTAAAATGTTGGTGAAATGTCAGAATTTGGAAAACTCACCTGACAGTAAAAATAATGGTTTAGTCCTAAACATCTGAAAGTATTTAAGGCTGTCATTTGTCATTAGACAGGACAGTGTTTGTCAGTGCTCTTAGAAGGCTTGACATGCCAGTGATTGTCATGGCTATAGAGATACGTGGGCAAGTAAATGCCTCTTGCTTCCGCCATACTGTGTCTCCGTCGTTGTCAAGAGATTTTTGTTTTTATATAATTTGACCAGCTTCATGAAATGTGTTTTTCTGTTGTTTAAGCAATCTAAATGTCTTATATACCTTGTTTAAAGGCTGTAATCCCATAGATAATAAGCAGATTTACGGAAGTAGCAGTATGCTTCGTCAATATGCTAGCGGAGGAGATTATCCCCACTGCGAGAGTCACCACATTCCCAAACCAGAAACCGTGGATGGACAGATCGATCCGCACTGCAGTAAACGCCAGGACCGCCTCCTACAACGCGGGTCTCGCCACTGGCGATATGAGCGCCTACAAAGCGGCCTCATACGGCGTGCAGCGTGCGGTGAGAGATGCCAAATGCCGGTACCGGGAATGTGTGGAGTCCCACTTCCACCAGGGCGACACACGGAGTATGTGGCACGGACTACGCACCATTACAGACTACAAAGCCAGGGACACTGCGCTGATCAATGCTGACTCTGCATTCACCAACGAGCTGAATCAGTTCTACGCCCGTTTCGAGGTTAGCCAGGCGGCTAATGCTATCTACCGCCTGACTACCGAGGACAGTGACGTCATCAGCGAGAGACCGGTGACCAGCATCGTGGAGCATGATGTCCGAGCGGCACTGAGGAGAGTGAACACAAGGAAAGCGGCGGGGCCAGACGGCATCACCAGCCGTCTGCTGCGCTGCTGTGCTGACCAGCTAGCAGGTGTGTTCACTTACATCTTCAACGAGTCCCTGGCGAAGTCTGTGGTCCCCACATGCTTCAAAAGATCCACCATCATCCCTGTGCCCAAGAACAGCAAACCCTCATCCCTGAACGATTACCGGCCAGTTGTACTGACCTCGGTAGTAATGAAGGTGTTTGAGAGGCTGCTGAAGAACATCATCTCCTCCTCCATCCCAGACACCACAGATCCGCTGCAGTTCGCCTACAGATCCAACAGATCCACAGAGGATGCCATCGCCCACGTCCTACGCACCACTCTCAGCCACGTGGACAAGAAACAGGGTAACTATGTGCGAATGCTGTTTGTTGATTACAGTTCAGCGTTTAACACAATAGTGCCCTGCAGACTGTTCACAAAGCTGAGGGATCTGGGACTTAACAGCCGTTTGTGTGCATGTGTGTTGGACTTCCTCACTGGCAGAACTCAGGTGGTGAGGGTGGGCAGGTGCTTCTCCAACAGCATCACCATCAACACAGGAGCACCTCAGGGATGTGTCCTCTCGCCACTGCTCTACTCCCTCTACACTTCAGACTGTGTGGCCACCCATGGCTCCAACACCATTGTGAAGTTTGCTGACGACACAGTGGTGTTGGGTGCCATCTCCAACAACGATGAGATGGCCTACATGGATGAAGTGAAGAATCTGGCATCGTGGTGCCAGGACAACCACCTCCAGCTGAACGTCAGCAAGACCAAGTGGTGGACTTCAGAAGGGGTCAGCACAGAGACTACAAGCCCATTATCATCAATGGAGCTCCAGTGGAGAGGGTGCAGTCCTTCAAGTATCTTGGTGTCCACATCTCCTCAGACCTGACATGGGCTGCCCACATTCAGGTCCAGACCAAAAAGGCTAGGCAGCGCCTGTATCACCTACGACAACTGAGAAAGTTCAGGGTCTCTCCAGAGATCCTCAGGATTTTCTATACAGGCGCTGTGGAGAGCATCCTCACACAGAACATGACATCGTGGTTTGGGACCAGCTGTGTGAAGGACCAAAAAGCTCTCCAGAGAGTGATCCGTACAGCAGAACACTGCTGCAGGATTGCTCTCCCCCCGCTTCAGGACACCTACACCAGGAGATGCCGGACTAGAGCAGCGCAGATACTGAAGGACCCGTCCCATCCTGGCAACAAACTGTTCCAACTTCTGCAATCTGGTAGAAGGTTCTGCATCATCCGGGCAAGGACAGAGAGACTCAAGAGGAGCTTCTATCCCCAAGCCATCCGGGCCCTAAACACACACACCCGCCCTCTCACATCATCTATAATTGACTGAGTCAGGACTCTTCCAGACACTAAACCACTGGCGTGCACAGATAGAGACGAGGTGGTGCTGAAGCACTTGCCCTTTTGCCCTCAGTCCAAAAAAGTGCCCTTTTGAAAGACGTGATTTTTTATTTTTTTAAAGCTGCGCGATTTAAAAAGGTGTGAAAATAATGGCTTGATTTGTGCCCCTTCTTCAAAGACACCCGAACCCTGTCGCTTTTTCACTGTCACCGTGTCACGTGAACACGCTTGCAGTTCATTTGTTGTGAGGCGTGTAGCAGCGGCATGACATAGGACTACTTGGAGTAGGCATAGTAGGCTAACTATAGCGACTGGGAGCCACGGCGGACAACACGGCAGCTCTTTCCCTTCCCAACCAGTCAGGTAACCCATGAATCGAGTGAAATTATTCTGTTTGCCCTCTAAGACCAACCTGCAATTGTTTTGTTGTGAAGTAGCCTGTCAGAAACTGCACATGACAAACTTTGCCAGCTTGCCCCCTCCATCCATCCATATGGATAAACAAAAAAACGACACATTTAAAATGTAACCTAAACCATTTAGGCAACCCCACTCTCCATCAATTCCAACCTTTTTGCATACACTATTGAAAATATCACGTTATGCTATAGGCTACATGCCGTTAGGCAGAGGGCTCTTTTGAGCCCATTTTTCGTTACAAATTTTAGGATGATCTCACGGAAATCTGTGAATAAATACAAAGTTTTCAAACTGAAGTCAGTGACGGGAAGACATCACACTTTTTAGAGATGGAACTGCAGAAAAACCTAAAACCTTGACATGATTATGAATAATAGAATTATGGACGTTTCTCCGTTTTTGTGGATTAGCCTTTCCATAACTAACGTCAACTACTGTCCTACTTTGGTAAGATTGAAATTAATGTTTTTGACTGTCTTTAGTAGGTGTCTCCTGTGAGAAAGTTAGAACACCGTCCAACTGTCTAAAGATGCAGTCTTTAGCCTAACTGGTTGTTACTGACTCAGCGATGCTCGCAGACATTTACGCACTGTGTTGTGACCTGATTGTGACAGAACAGTGACGTTGTTATTGGTAGTTTGAAGGGTACGGTGTTGGGGGTGGTGCATGTTAAAAGTTTTGAGAAGCACTGGTTAGACATGTTAATTTTTTTTGGTGTAACATATTGGCAACATTAACACATTAATTTGCTAAAGGAAAAATGGGCAGTTCCCAATTGCCTGTGAAAACGACCATTCTGCCCTGTTCTTGTAATGACCACAGTCAGTCTTATTCGTTCTCATACATTTTGGTCTATTTATTTACTAATTTCAGCAAGCATAATGCCTAGGAAAGAGAGGCTGAGAAAGGAGAAAGAAAGGGATCTACAACAGGCAGCCCAGGGAAGCAGTTCTCTGCTCTCCTGGATGAAAGCAAAGGAAAATGAAGATGAAAGGTCAGAGTCAAGGGCAGAGTCAGGTTCTATTTTAATGTTTTAATGTAACCTGCTCCTTGCAGTTAATTCTATTGAAAAATCTTAAAAGCTGTTCACACTTAGTTTTTAATGAACTTAATCAGCAGACATTGAGCTAACTATTATTTTGTACCTACGGAAGTTATTTCTATGTTACAAGACTTGCAGTATGGGTTATTATTAAAACGATCTGTTTAAGCTTATTATTATGATAAATAATAATACTATTATTATTATTATTGCTCCATTGTAGTCAGTCACAGCAGGGAAGCAGCTCTATGCCATCTACCAGCATAGCAGAAGAGGGAGATATAGAAACAGATGAAGCCGCGACCAATGCAGCAACAGGTTCAGTTAGGCCTACAGACACTGATGTAGTGCTCTCTGAAGACCACAATGAGGAAGAACCGATCGATCACATAATGTCAAAGTTAGCAGCTTTACAATACCCAACAGATCCAACACACATCCATACATTTAAAATAAAGTGCAATGACAGATACGTTTCAATGTGCTGCAATGTGGGCCCATGTCAGCCTGATATACCTTACCCAAAAACTGAGGGGAGATCATTCCAGAAACAGTGGTTTTCTGCTAATGTGTGGCTGGAATACTCACCCACTGCTAATTCAATGCATTGTTTTAGTTGTCGGCTTTTCCTCTCGGATGAAAAATATAAAAGCAGAACAGCCTGGACAACTGATGGCATCAGAAAGTGGAGTACTGCTCTTGAAAAAATCAAACAACACTCCAGCGTAGAGATGCACATGACAAGCATGGTTAGATGGATCAATTTCCAGAAAAAGGCCCTTCAGTCTGCATTTGATGTTTCAGACGTAAAAGGGGTGGAAGTTAGAGAGCGAGAGAGGCAGACAAACAAAGAAATCCTGACAAGATTAATTGACCTAACAGTGTATCTTGCACGTCAGGGACAAGCATTCCGAGGTCATGATGGGAGTGAGTCCAGTGATAACCGTGGCAATTTTCGTGAATTAGTCAATGTATTTTCCCGCTACGATAGTGTGCTGAAAATGCATTTGGAAAAAATTGCCACAGTTAAAGCCACCAAGACAAGGCCCCAGGTGTCACTGCTTTCCAACAGAAGTCAAAATGACATCATTGCAGCACTAGGAACTTACATCAGGAAGGAGATACAACGTGAAATAAAAGAGGCTGAAATGTATTCCATTCTACTTGATGAAACCTCTGATGTTTCACACAAAGAGCAAGTGTCATTTGTTGTGCGATATTTTCATCATATGCAAATAAAGGAGAGATACATCGAAGTGTGCAATGTTGATACAACTACAGGCCAGGAGCTGGAGAATACAGTGTTCTTGCTTCTGCAAAAGAATGGCCTAGAGATGAAGAACATGTATGGTCAAGGCTATGATGGAGCAGCCAACATGAGTGGCATGTATAAAGGTCTCCAAGCTAGAATCCGTGCACACAATGAGAAGGCCCTCTATGTGCACTGCAAAGCCCATTGCCTCAATTTGGTACTAGTGGAGGCATCAAAGTCCAGCAAGCATTTTGTGACATTTTTCAACTTGGTGGAGAAATTGTATGCCTTTTGCTCAGGCTCCCCAAAGCGTCATGCTGCCTTGGTCAAATTTCAGGAGTCTCTCTTTCCTGGACAACGTGTTATGGAGCTCCAGCAGCTGTCAGATACTCGATGGGCTTGCAGGGAAAAAGCACTGAAGGCACTTCAGAGAAATTTGAAAGCCATTTTGATGCTCCTTGATGACATCAGTGACAGTGACCCACCTAACCTGGCCCAAGGTGATGCTCAGATGTACAGAAATGCCATTAATTTTATGTTCATTCTCTGCATGGAAATCACCACACCAGTATTCGAAGTCACTGCTTTGGCATCAGATTCTCTGCAGGAAGAAGGCCTACAAGGTAATTGATGGTGTGCTTCACACATTGCAAACCACGAGGTCTGAGGAGAAATTTGGAGAGATATTTAGATGTGCATCAGAGAAGGCAGAGAGTTTCAACATTCCAGTACCTACCGTGGTGCCTGGTCAGGAGAGAAAGCGGAAAGTTCCAGTGCGTTTCCAACACAGCACCACAGTGTCTCAAGTAGGTGCTCAGTTTGAGTCAGTGGAGGCATATTTCAGGAGTGGTGTATATTTCACCTTTCTGGACATCATGACTGGGGAACTGAACAGGAGGTTCAAAGGGGACAATACTGGAAGCCCAACGGCCAGAATCATTCAGTCCCTCCAGCCCTTAACTGTGCATGCTAACTGGGTAGGCCCACCAAACCCAGAAGCCATTGAAGCTGTCCACATCCTCTGTGAATTCTATGGAGAAGATGAGGACCAGCTCAAAACAGAATTAAAGGTCTTCCACTCCAGCTTTAGTTCAAAAGACCTCAGAGAAATATTTCTGATACTGAGGGAAAACAATGGCCAGCTGATCTTTCCTGCCTTTGTCAAAATGATTCAGATCTATGCAACACTACCAGTGACAACTGCGACAGTTGAAAGATCCTTTTCAAAGCTAAAAATAATCAAATATAAACTAAGAAGTTTGTGTGGAGAAGAAAGGTTGTCTGATCTCCTCTTGTTGGCCATTGAGAAAGATGTGGAGATCAATTACAACGAGGTCATCAACATCTACAAAGACATGGCACCAAGAAGGATGCTTCTTTAGAGCAGTACACTCCATTTAATGGACACTTGAGAATATGTATGTATATAGTTTAGAGTTGGATACAGATTTAATCTTTTTGTGGTGTGATTTTTGATTTTTAGAGAATGTTTTGAAATAAAAGTCAAATTGCATTTAACCTGTGCGATTTTTTTATTATAAAAAGAAAAGGTTTTCCACATATGCAAAAAGTGCCCTTTTTTCCCCCTGGAGCACTTGCCCCCCAAAATGTCTGTGCACGCCACTGCACTAAACCAAGGCACAATGTACATTTCAATTCCTTTAATTTTAAATATGTTTATATTGTCTATCCTGTAAAATAGTCAGATGTCTATTCATATTAATGCACAGAATTCACCTGCTTTTGCTGCTACTACTGCACATTCACCCAATGTATATACTAATATATATATATATATATATATATATATATATATATGTTCTTCCTCTACACCCCCCCCCCCCCCCAATTGTTTTGCACATGTCGAGGAGCGTGTCAGGCTACATTTCACTGTGTGTTATACTTGTTGAACAGATGTACCGAAAACGATGAAGATCATGAAGACTTCTTTTCCTATTTGTAAAATGAAGATGAAGTGCAGCTAATGATGTAATAACTGAAAATGCGAAAGACAAGTAGTTACTTACTGATGACTAGTACATTTCATTCTCTGTTCAACAGCAGGGACTGTCAAGAGATTTTTGTTTTTATATAATTTGATCAGCTTCATGAAATGTGTTTTTCTGTTGTTTAAGCAATCTAAATGTCTATGTGACTTTTCACCTAATAACTTTTGATGAACTTATTCAGCTACTGAACCATTTCCTCTTTTTGAGAACAAATGTAGAAAGGGGAAATAACCCGTTGCTTTGGGTTTGTGCACAGTCAGTGACGTTGTTACTTTTACACACACACACAGACATGTATAAAAATAAAAGTACGCAGGCAGCAGTGCGCAGTTGCAGGGTGCGTTTGCTGCTCCCCACGCGTGTAAAAACGACTGCAGTCTCTCTGTGTTTTCTAACTCAGGTGTCTTAGCTGAAGAATTACAGGGTGATTTAAAGAAATCCCCTGTCAGTCGTCCTCACTGAAAATGCAACTGTCAATGGCCGCCTTGTTACATTCACCTAAGCAGGAAAGGTAATAGCGACGTGAAACGTCGCCAGTGCAGTGTGGCGTTAATTGCATTATTGTTGCTATATTATACACTTTAGCTTTATGTGCAATGGAAGCACTGCTGAGTGTAACACATTACAGTAACCACATTATTTTTTCTGTGTTGCCACAATGTAATACAGTCCTAAATTCAGGACTCACATTACAGTTACAGTTATTTCACTACGTACATTGCAGTCTTTAAATTACCTGCACAGTAAGTGGATATAAATTTTTTTTCATTTTATCCATTACTGTTTTTTTTGTCACTTTTGAGGGCTACAAACATCAAACATCCTCAAAATCATGAAATTCTCCAGCCTACATACTACTCTGGTAAAGGCAATATGGATCTCTTGGCTCCATGAGATTTTAGGCTACATCCTTATATAGAATAATAGCAAATACAGCAAATGTTAAGTTCCGGTCTTGTCAACCACTCATACACTTCGCTTGGATTAAGTAATCTCTTTTGCCAAGCCTGGCTTTGACCAATATTTTAGTTTAAAATCAGAGTTGGCAGTTGTTAAAATCTCTTTACATCCATCAGGTAGTTGTCAAATTGTTTATTGTTAGGTTTCCACCAACCCTTTAATTATAGAATTTACACCGTTCTGCCATACCCAACACAAAAACTACGAGGCCAAAATCCATGTAAAAGTTGTGTAAAATGTAAATTCCTGAAACTTTCTTGTGGTGTATTTTTGTGTTTTTCTTTGGCTAGTGGATCTTTTTAACTCTCACTGATGAAGATAGATGGGAGATCACATGCTCTATTTTTCCTCTGCCATGTCCCCTCATGGTTGCATCCTTACTTCTTTTATTGTCCTAAAAACTAACATATGAAAGTCACTGTAAGATTACTAAGTTCACTGACAACTAGGTTATAGAGCATTTATTTATTTTTTCATTAGTGAGGACCCTGATAATGCCGACATCATAAAAAAATCCCAGACTGGTGTCAGTCATCCTTTTTAGACATCAGTGAAGAATCCACTGCTCCCACTTTCTGCACAAAAGCCCATCACTGCATGGATTTTTATTGTAATTTTTGTAATTTTAATATCTCCTCAGAAGACTTTCATTCCTTTGTTTGACTGAATCAGTTCTCACATTCACCTTTGTCAAATGCATCACTTCGCCTAAAAATAGGAAAAGATTAGTGTCTTGTTAAGGGCTGGGGAGAAAGTTCATCTCGGTCTGAACTACTGTAAGGTCTACCTTACAATATAAAATGCCTTGAGGCAACTGTTGTTGTGATTTTGCACTGTATAAATAAAATTGAATTGACAATGGCCCTAAGCTCACAGCCGACATAAAGAAAGACTGGCTTCAGGACCCCTCAGTAAATGTCCTGAATGACCCAGCCAGAGCCCAGACTTTAACCCAATTAATCTCTCTGGAGAGTTCTGAAAACTGACTGTGCACTGCTACTCCTCATCCAACCTGAGCTTGAGAGGTTCTGTCCAAAAATCCGATTGTCCCTCAGCCCTCACTGCCATTTTGCTGTTTATTTTTGTCATGTCTCCACTCTCCCTTTTCCCTGTGTGTGTGTGTGTGTGTGTGTGTGTGTGTGTGTGTGTGTGTGTGTGTGTGTGTGTGTGTGTGTGTGTGTGTGGTTCATGGGCATTATTGGGACCGGTCTGGTCTCCCGCCTTCTGGCTCACACACCTGGCGTTGATTGCACATCTTCTTCTGGTGACCTTGTCTGGGCTGCTTCATACAAAAGGAATAGTGAGTCAGCCTTTGCTGCACTGTTTCTAGAGAAACATTTAGTGCAGCCTGGCTCCTAACCTTTGTCTTTGTGTTTTCTTGCCTGCAAAATAGAGATTCTCACCTGCCTGTCTTTGTGCCCAGGGTTACTTGGAGATTTCCAGACACAGTGTTGTGAGCTGGCTCTAGTGTGGATTTGGGACAGATTTGGATTCTGTTTGGATTTCGAAGAAGTCCTCACAGAGACTGGACTGTACCACTGTTTTGATCTTTCTATACTGTTATTAAGAGTCTCTGTAAATAAATGAACTGCTGTTAACTTGGAGCTCTTCATTTGAGCTCTGCTTGCACATAGGCTCAGGTGTCAAGCTTGTAGCATCATACTCATAGAGAATTGCTGGCAAAGGTGCTTTAGCAAACTTTAGCAAAGGCTATGAATATCTACATACATGTTATAGCTTCTATAAATTTTCAAGAATTTCAAGCAAACTTTTCTCAGTTTGTTATTATGGGGTAGCATGTTATATCAATTTTGTATTATTAAAAAAAAGACTTGCTATATAATTTCACTTTCTTGTAAACTTTACTTGTTACATGTTTACTTGTAACTTGTAAATCCAAAAATTGGCCCAAGACAATGATCCACTGTTTATTAAACATGTACAGTGTGGATTAGTAGAGAGTTGAAAATGGCTTCCTGTTGTGAAACTGACATCAGGTCAACGTGTGCCCCTTTTTCTATTCTTTATCACAGCACCATTGTCTTAGGGAGGCAACAATTCTGGGGGCTAGTCCGGGATTAGCGCCGTGGCGGTCAGGTGCTAATCAGCCAAGAATTGCGGGATCCATATCCCTCTGATGAACAGCATTAGTAACAATTGACATCAGGTATCCAGACATGGCCACTCTGCATGACCTACAGTGGGAGATCCTGAACCAGCTTCATCAGCTGACCAGAGTCGCTAACAGGGACCTGCTACAAAAACTTGCAGTTTTGTGTCAAGAAGAAGAGGTGGAAGATGTCCCGGTGAGGATGCGACTGAGGTGGAGCTCTTTGACTTTATCGTTGACTTTCTGCGAAGTAAACGACTGAAGAGCCTCGAAGATCAGGGCATGTTTTGCCTGCTTGCATTTCGTGACCTCATTGATGACCTGCAAACACCCCAGGTAACTGGTGAACTTGGTCAAGCATCTGATGAAGGGGATGCTGTTTCTGTATCAGAGACTGAACCAGCAGTAGTAGCATCAGTAATGAATAAGTCCCAACCAATGTTCCCTCTAAGCTGCGCGCGTGTGCAATTGCGCACTGCTGGCACGGTCTCTGCGCACAGAAAATCTGCGTTGCGCACAAAAAAAAAAATCTAGCCTGAACTGAAATTAAAATTAATACTTTAACAATTCTGTTTTGCAGTGTTAGTCAGTAAGTGACTGGCTGCTCCCATATGGGATTAGAACGATGCCACCTTATCCCATAGCCCAGCCAATAATGCGATTCACATTCGTATATATGCAGCTAATCAACGTTGTTGACAGGAGTGGAGTGAAGCCACGTTAATGACAACGTGTACAACCATGTTTATATTTACTGGGGGGAGAAACGGTAAAAATGGCGTTTTATAAGGAAAACGCTCAAAAGCACTCTCCACCTGTGAGCAAAAACAACACCAAAAAACCCCCACCCTTTCCTATTGGTCAAAAAATGTACCATGTCGACCAATCAAAAAAATGATATGGCAACATGGCATTTAGTTGTTTAGGAAGGGGGAAGTTTTAGGAGTGATGGTGGTGTTTTGAGATGTGAGAGATTTTCAAAGTTTAGTGCAAATCTTGTGTAGTTAGTGTGTAGTGTAGCCAATAGTTTTGTTGTGTGTGTCAGAACAATGAGGCGACTACTGAATGTTACAGATGGTACAGGAGTGATACATCTCCTGTTGTCAGGCCTGTAGGTATCAGGTTGTTGTTCTCCTTTATCTCGTAGTGAACAGAAATAATGTTTTGGAGTGGCACAAATAATTTGTATGGCATCAAATTTGATGCAGAACACCTGATTGCGCTGTAAATAGTTTGAAATGTTTATTTAAAAAACCGCCTTGGCTGAATTTTTAGGTAAACATCCCTGCCCTTATATACTGTATTTTGCAGACAGAGAGTTACAGGACTCTCTCCCAGACCACAGACTCATAATACAAGTCAGGACTTTATTAAAAAAAAGAAAAAAAAGAAAGAAAGAAAGAAAAGAAAGTTGTGTTTTCAAAATTGGAGTTCAAGTTATTTTGTACTTCCAATAGTTTTAACATACTACACAGGTCATGAACAAGATTTTTTTTTTTTAATTTTCATTGTAAGTGGGCTAAAGCAGTTAATTAAACATAGTCTAACATAAATGTAAATGCTGTAATTTGATTATTTTAATAAACCATCTAACTTGGATGGATTCGATGCTGGCGTGAGCACAGTGTACACCTATACTGTTGCTCACAGTGGTCCAAGCGACTGCTCAGGGAGTTTGTGTGTTCGCTCAGACACATGAAAAATTAGAGGGAACAATGGTCCCAAGATCAGTGATTGCTGATCCTGTAACTGGTTTAGTAAAGCTGACAGATGTTACCGCATTGTTACCACATAGAGAATTTAAGATACATGGTGGTCAAATCTCAGCCTCAGCCTCTGTTTTGAGTTTTAACTGTCTATGTAAACATGTTGATGAAGGTCTGGGTGAAGAGTTCTCAGAAGCTGAGGTCTTAAGAACGGTGCTCAAGATAATTAAGCCTGGTACCTTTAAGGACATGCTCATGACCAAAGACACATTGACCCTGGCTGAGTTAAAAAGCTTCCTTAAAGCACACTTTAGGGATAAGAGCAGTACTGAACTGTTCCAGGAACTAAGTAACACAAAGCAACATGACAAAGAAAGCCCACAACAGTTTATGTATTGACTAATGGGGGTCAAGCAGTGTATAATGTTTGCTTCTAAACAAGACACAGACTTTCAATATGACAGCAAACTCGTGCAGGGAGTGTTTCTTCATTCACTTTACCAGGGGATGAATGAAAAATGCTCATACATTAGACGAGATCTTCAACCACATATTTCAGACATGAATGTGACTGACGACTTTATACTTGAGGTGATCACAGCTGGACAGTGACAAACAGAATGCCATTCAGGTGCATGCAGAGGTGCAGGCCAATCGCAATGCTATACAAGAGTATAGTGTCATCTTTGGCCAAAAGTTTGGGGAAAGCCCTCACACTGTTAGTGAATGTGGCAACAGAAAACACTTACAACCCTTTGCCACATGTAAAACAGTCAGCCTCACAACCGCAGACCTCGTGTAACCACACCAGCCCAGGACCTCCACATCCAGCAGGTTCACCTCCAAGATCGTCTGAGACCAGCCACCCAGACAGCTGCTGGAACAATTGGTTTGCACAACCAAACAATTTCTGCACAAACTGTCAGAAACCGTCTCAGGGACGCTCAACTGCATGCCCGTCGTCCTCATCGGGGTCTTGACCTGACTCCAGCTCGTCGCCGTAACAGACTTGTGTGGGCAAATGCTCACATTCGATGGTGTCTGGCACATTGGAGAGGTGTGCGCTTCACGGATGAATCATGGTTCACATTGTTCAGGGCAGATGGCAGCTGAGAATGTCCCAGTTCTTGCATGGCCAGCATACTCACCGGACATGTCACCCATTGAGCATGTTCGGGATGTGCTTGACCGGCGTATACGACAGCGTGTACCAGTTCCCACGAATATCCAACAACCTCGCACAGCCATTGAAGTGGAGTGGACCAACATTCCACAGGCCACAACTGACAATCTGATAGACTCCATGCGACGATGTGTTGCACTGCATGAGGCAAATGGTGGTCACACCAGATACTGACCGGTTCTGGGTCCCCAGACCCCCAATAGTGCACAAAACTGCACATTCCAGGGTGGCCTTTTGTTGTGGGCAGTCTGAGGTACACCTGTGCACTACTCATGATGTCAGATCAGCATCCTGATGTGGCACACCTGTGAGGTGGGATGGATTATCTCAATATAGCAGATGTGCCCACTACCACACATTTGGACTGATTTGTGACCACTGTTTGGGAGGGATGGTTATATTGTGTATCTGGAATGAATTTTAGGTCTCTACGTCCATCCCATGGGGAATGGGAGCAGTAACAAAGGTGTTGCGTTTATATTTTTGTTGAGTGTAGATGGGGTCAAACTTCAAATGTTGTTGGATAGTGGGGCCCAGGTAAGTATTGTGGAAAAATCTTGGGTGCAAAAAGCCTTGCCAAATGTGACAATTAGGCCACTGGAAAGCCTCTTCTCAGACCACCCACTCAAAGTCACTGGAGCTAATGGGACAGATGTACCGTTTGAAGGGTGGATAGAAGTTTTTCTTGAGATCACAAGTAGCAGACATGGCTCAGTTTCTATTCATGTTCCCATGCTAGTAAGTCGAGGAGGGTTGAGCAGCCCGCTATTAGGCTTCAATGTGATACATGAAATGATTGCAGGGGATGGTGATCAAAGAGACGACGCCAACTTAGTGAGTCTCTGAGTAATGCTGAAAGTCTTGTTTCGGTGGTTCACACAAAGCACCCCCTGGAAGAGTCATAATGTCCAGTATTACGAGTTGGAAAGAAGGGACTCACCATCTGCGGAGTCAGATCTGTCAGGTGAAATGCCGCATGAGAGCTTTTTCTGTTGTTTGAGCCGAATGTGGACAGTCGCTTGCCAGATGGGTTGCAGTTATCTCCTGTGCTTGTTGATGTGCCGGCTTGCGCCTCAAAAATAGTGAGAATACCAATCCCGAATTCAACAAGGCATGATGTTTTTTTTTTTTTTTACCTCCAAAAGCAGTCTTAGGATTCATTGAAGAAATTGTTGAAAGTACGCCTGTAAACATCCATCCAACTATGCAGGGGCCTGGAGAACCACACAATGACACCCTTCTGTGTGCTACCCAAGCAAGTCCAACCAGTGAGGAACAAAGTAATGGGAAGGAAAATGGCAGGGCTGGCAGTGTGGAAGAAAGATGGCATCCAAATGTTGATTTAGATCACCTGCCTGAGCCTGACCAGAGCACGGTACGGCAAATGCTTTACGAGGAATCAGACGTGTTTGCTCATGATGAAGGGGACATTGGGTGTGTCCCTGGTCTACAGCTCAAAATCAATATGACACTCTAGTTCAAAAAAGCTACAATTCCATTCCACAGCCACTGTTTAAGGAGGTGAAGGAGTATATTCAAAATCTCCTAGCATGGGGTGGATTAGGAAGTCTGTTTCTGCTCTGTGTGTGAAAAAAAAGACAACAGTCTTGGCCTGTGTGTTGACTTCCGTGAGCTTACCACACAATAGTGTTTCAGGCATCATTCCTAGAGATATTAGAGCTGCACAACAAGCAGATCCAGCTATTAAAGAAGTTATTTTTTTAAAACCGAGAGCTTGGACTCCAAATGAAAAAGAGAAAAAAACAATGTCTAAACAGACAGGGAGACTGCTCTGAGTGGAACTAGTTAGAAGTAGAAAATGGACTACTCTACCGAAAAACAAACCAAAACTCACAACTGGTCCTCCCTGAACAGCTCAAATCAGTGGTACTGAAAAGCTTACATGACGACATGGGGCATGTAGGTTCTGAAAGGGTGATCCATCTTGCCCGAGAACGGTTCTATTGGCCGTACATGCAGCAAGATGTGGAGGAATGGAAAGATCATCTGCCTCAGATCGTGCACGCATACAATTCCACAAGACATGAAGCAACAGGATACTCTCCATTTTTTCTCTTTTATGGTAGGACTCCACCGCTGCCAGTTGACCTACTTTTTCATCAAGGGAAAGACACTGAGGCACATAACCAACAAATGTTTGTCCAAAAGTGGGCCGAGAGGATGTGAGTCGCTTACCAAATAGCTGCAAATAACAGCCAACAGTCCTCAGCCAAAAGCAAAAAGCAGTACGACAGACATGTAAGAGGTATCACTCTCCAGCCAGGTGACAGAGTACTGATGAAAAATTTGTCAGAGAGAGGGGGGCCAGGAAAATTGCACGCCTATTGGGAGAAGATAGTACATCGCCTGGTGGAGATGGACCAGTCTATAAGGTATAGCCAGAGCCATGACCTCCGGAGCAGGATTCCATGCTACAGGCTTGTGAACCCTCAACAACAACAACGACCTGCTATTCAACAGGAGCACCCTCAGCAACAGGAAACTGTCATTCCAAAGCAGGATTCTCAAAGTCAGCCCAAGCTATGTGCAACAGCAAGAGAGTTCTGTGCTCTTGACAGGCCAGAATATGGGGGAGAGCAAGATGTTGTGGAGGCTGAGGAGTTAGCAGAAAAGAAATGGAGGAAATGGATGGAGAAACTAGAGAAAATGACTATTTAAGCAGGTCACAGTGGAGGGGAAGACCAGCGGAAAGACTCACGTACAACGCACTGGGTCAGCCATCATACTGCCACTGGAGGGCAGATATGAACACCCTTTCAGCTAGCCAACCCTGGATGTTGACACAAGGCATCCCATCATTCTTTCACCCCATCTATTCCCAGCCGTACTACCACAATGGCTCCACACTCATACATTGATGGGTCCACACATGAAGAAACAAATGTCAGGAGACATTCTTTTAAGTGGGGGAGAGTGTAGAGAGTTGAAAATAGCTTCCTGTTGTTAAACTGACATCAGCTCAACGTGTGTCCGTTTTTAAATTCTTTATCACAGCACCACACGTTGTTAAACAGGAAACCAGTTGCCCCTCTGGTCATCGTCTTAGGGAGGCAACAGATGCGTGTGGGTATGTGAGTGTGTCTCTTTGTTTCATTACTTTCATTCTTGGGCTCTTTGAACCAGTAAGACCTGCTCTGATTTCCCAGTGTGCACAGGACAGCTCTCCTCCACTTTTCTCTAATGAAGAGTGAACACTCAACAAATAATGATGTGGTCTCTAACACAAACACGGGCATTTAGCTTAATTTATGCATTTCTATCTATACTCTGCACTACGCACAGTGCAGTCAGTGATGAAAACATGAACTCTCATTAGCTTCTGGATAAACACTCTAAAGTCTGATTCAGCCAGTGGTCCTGCAGCCCTCGTAGCTGTCATTAGCTCAGCTGCCTAAAAATAGTAGTGTCACATTATTATGGATTGCCTCAGATATTTTCGATTACTGGTTTTAATTTAGAAACCTTTGACTACGGCTTTGGTGAAACTGCTAGTTGCCATCTGTTGCACACACTTATCTAGGAATGACTATAGGATTCATTTGACACCAGGGGCAATTCTAGGATCAGAGCTTTAGGGGTGCTGAGCACCCAGAGAGCTGCCCATCCAGACAAGGTAAACTTTACTCGCCACGATGAGACGTCTTCCCTGTCTCCGTCAGTCCCTGCATCCTTAAATGTCTCCAGTTGTCCCGAGTTCCCTCTGATTGTCTCCTTGGTGCATTTAAACCCCTGTTCCTCCCTGTCCTCATCGTCTGTTGTCTTCATCTCCATTATCAGTCATCATAATTTCCTCTCTGGGAAAGTCTTCAAATTTCTTTATTAAATTATAAGATTCTTAAATTCACCAAGTCTCTCTGTGCCTGGGTCCTCATCACAAAACATGACATGATAGTTTTGTACATTTTAACACAATTCAATCCCCATATTTGTGAAAGAAAAGCAAAACACTTTTTTGAAAAGTCTGTAACAAAACCATCAAATCTGATAATGGTTATTTAAATGCTGCCAAAGAAGAATGGATTGGAATTTAAAAAAAAACCCAAAACATATCCTAACCTTAATTACTGCGGGAGAATAATGAATGATGCTCACAGTGAGTAAAAAGTAAACTGAGTGCATTTTTTGGACAGAGATTCACTTTTAATGTGTATGTATAATATAATACAGATACATAAAAATACACTCCAAAAATAGAAGTCCTTGAAATGTACAAAATATTATTAAAAAATTAGAAAAATGGAGACACCTTGGCCTATAGTACAATGTATACCATAGGTGTCAAACTCTGGCCCACGGGCCAAATTTGGCCCGCAGCCTAATTACATTTGGCCCGCGAAGCCATACCAAATTACTATTAGAGCTGGCCTACTGGTATTATACAGCTAATATATATATATTGTTTAGTATTAAGCTTTGCTTGTTCCATATTCAGTTTTTCAGCAAAACATGTTTGAGTCCATAAGAAAAGATTCATTCTTATATCTGGAGGAATAAATATATTTCAATAAATATTAACGTTAGCCCACGACTTTGTTCCAGTTTTGAATTTTGGCCCACTGTGTATTTGAATTTGATACAATGTATGAAAAGATCTTTACTGCAGATACTACTATGGCTCTGCAGATTTTTTCTTTTCTTTTAACCTATGTCGCCTCAACTTGAGGTTGGTAAATCTGTCTATCACATTTTGGTGGTCAAGTCTCTCAAGCATCTCTTTCTCAACTGACATCACAGCCAGGTGCTGGAGTCTGCTTTGACCCATGGTCCTTCTCAGCCAGGTATGGAGCTGACTCAAGACACTAAAAGACCTTTCACAGCTCCAGCTGCTAACTGGGTTTGTTAGGGCAACCTGAATAACAGTTTTCAGTGTGGGGAAGATCTGATTATCCAGAAGATTGTACAATGTTAACATATCTGGAATGGCACCAGCCTCACTCTTGAGCTTCAAAAAGTTTTTGGCAACCGTGACTTCCTCTGACTGAAGCTCAATATAGTAATGCAGTGCCAGGGCTGACAACCCAGTTTGTTTTGCAGATTCTGTATAGCAGCTTTAATATAGGGAGAACACAACTTCCAGATTGTACGAGTAAAATTAGTTGTTGTTTTTTTCTTTGCCAGTTTAACAGTTTTGTCACAAACAAGGATGCGGTGGACTCAAAAGCAGACTCAATTGCTCGAACTATGTATAATTTATTAGAAGGAACAAAAACGTGAACAGAACTGGGTTTAACAGAAACCATTCGCAGAAACTAAGGGAAATCCGTGGGCGGGGAAACAGGCGTAGAGCACAGGGAGAACTCGAACGGGAACTTTCTGTAAACACAGGAGAAAGGTGTTACTGAGTGACAAACGAGTAAGGGACAGAGGTATGGAGTGCCAGTGGATAGTCTTGGGCTTACTTGGAGACCCTGGTTATTAAGCGGGGAAAAAGGCTGCCATGGGAGCATTCCAGAGAGGATCGAGAGTGGGGAGAGTCCGGTCCAGAGTCCAAGGAGGTGGAGAGTATGGACTGAAGGGCAGGCTGAGAAGAAGTTGTGTATGTGGTCCTTGGGTTCCGAGCAGACGGAAAAACAGGATGGAGACGGAACCAGCACTACTGGTGAGTGCGACGGGTGATGAATCTGAAGAATGCAGGAGACAGAAAACACATTAAACCATGATCCAGGTATACAGAGTCTGAGCACAGAGGAGGCCAAGTTTACCACAGATGGTAGCAGGACGAACAGGCGAGGAGTGGCAGGCAGTGCTGGCTTAAAAACCCTCTAGGTGGAGCCCCGGAGATTGAAAACAGGTGATGAGCTGGCCAACTCCACCCCAAAGGACGGATGACAGGAACCTGGACCATGCCCGACCAGACACTCCCACAGCATATGACAAGTTTCTGTTTTGCCTGTTAGTACTCCCTGTCTGTTTTCTTACTTGGTTCTTCCTAAACTTGTACTTTCTCCTCATGTTCTCCTCTTTCCTCTCTCCCTCTTTGGACTGACAATCATACACAAATAGATTGTATTCAATTAGATTAAAAAATAAATACTATTAAGATCACTAATAAAAAAAAAGTCCTCTCTCAGTACTTTCAACCAAAAGGCAAATAACCAAACCACATGTACATCTAATAAAGGATATAAATATTGAAACACTGATCCAACATTATCCTTTATTGATGGATCATTTGATCTTACACTTTTACCTGAATGTGGCTCCTTTTTTTGAAAAACTTCCTCATATCCAATACAAACCTGGCTGTCTCTCTGCACACACACACACACACACACACACACACACACACACACACACACACACACACATGCAGGAGTTATAAGGTTAACGGGCATCCAGTCAGTTAGCTAGTTAGTACCTTGGGTTCAATATTGGCACATGCACATACGACAAAATAACCAGTTTCTCTCATTACATTTCAAACAGGACAGTGGTAACAGCAGCAGGCTACGGATAATGGTAAGTTTTAGATTTTAAATAGGCTGTATACATTTCAATGGGAGCAACAGGACGGTCAAATATCGCTGATTTTACTACAGAGTAGGACAGATTGTAGGGTAGCAAATAGTGATGTGCGGATCGATCCTGAAATATCGATTCCTCCGATACCAGTCATTTATGTTCTAGAATCGATTCTCACATTATTAAAATATCGAAAGAAACTATAACATTCGGATTGTCTACATTCAAAGGAACTACTTCCTCTTCCGCCTTTCATAGTCATGTGCGAAATACGGCTGTATAAATGTCTCACAACAATGGCTGAGCGTAATTGTGCGGACGTATTTTACCTCCACAAACAGCTGAGACATGGTTTGCGATACATGTGGCAAAAAAGTGCTCCAAGAGTGAGGTGTTGTGGCTATACTTTCCCAACCTTGAGACCTCAGAATTAGGGAGACATTCAAAAGGGCTGTTGGGGAGGGGGGGTGATAAATACATTTTACAGTGTTTATTTATTGGATAAAATACGTTAAATGTCACCGTTATTATTAGCCTGTCCGGAAACAGCGGGGGTGTCCAAATTCAGAGGCTGCTTCCACCTGAGGACCCGCCCTTTGCGTCTAAAGAAAGCCGGGTAGTACGTCATGAGTTCCCTTGGTGGAGTGAAACTCAGCCGTCTGCTCCTTGCTATCTAAAACAGCAGTCCCCAACCTTTTTTGCGCCACGGACCGGGTTATGCCCGACAATATTTTCATGGACCAGCCTTTAAGGTGTCGCGGATAAATACAACAAAATAAAACTAGTACCAGTACCGAAAAAAAGAAGATTTATTCATAACACACGTGAAAAGACCCAGGAAAACCGAGTAAACAATAAAAACGATAACAAAATAACGCTGAAAACCGATAAAAACCCTTAAAACTATACATTTGACACCTGAGCCTCAACTCTCGCGGCCCGGTACCAAGCGACTCACGGACCGGTACCGGTCCGAGGCCCGGGGATTGGGGACCGCTGATCTAAAATATAACTGGGCGCTGGCGTAAACTCTCGACTGTCTCACACTTTCTTTAATTAGTTTTCTGTTTGATGTTTATTCAGCTGTGTGAAAACCCCGGAGGAACCCACCCGAGGGATTAATAAAGTTAAATTTAATTTAATCTAATCTAATAACTTTAATCTCAGCCAAACCGATTTACTCGCGAACCAATAAAACACTGAAAAAGCCAAACAATAACATTTTTAAGTTATCTAAGTGACTTATATATCATGTTTAACCCGAGTAGCGAAAGGTCGCAGGGGTTTGAAAACGATGTGTCGATCGGCTCAGATATTTGAAGTTTACACAGCTACATTCTCACCTGAAAGCATGTTAAAAGTTGGGGGTTTTTTGCGACCCAGAAAGAGAAATAAGAGTAATATTAAAACTAAGTAGCTGCCGCCAATGTTTGAAAAATGGAATTGGCTCGGCCGTGCTATGAATTCTGCAATATGGTTTTTCAATTTTGTTGTCCAGGTGGAAATTCGGGAGAATGGTGGCTCTGGAATTCTCCCAGAAAAATCGGGAGGGTTGGCATGTATGGTTGTGGCAACATCACTAACCTTGTCAAACACCTCAGAGTAAATCACATCACAGAATATGAGGCGCGTATGTTGAGACGAACTGAAGAGGAGGAGAGGGACTGGTGCTGCTAGGGCGAGACAGACCTCTCTCATGGAGTCCTTTAGTGCTGCAGACAGGCAACATGTTCCAATGGCGCACAACTTCAGTTGTTTCATTTCTATATGATGAACTCTGCATTATTAAGTGATAAGAACAAGTAATCTGATGTCCTGTAATCATTATGACGCTATAATTTGAGATACAATAAATAAAATGTGTTTTTTTGTATAAAGTATCGGTATCGGATCAGTATCGATACTGATCCGATACCACCCTGAAAATTACTTGGTATCGGATCGGAAAGGAAATCAGTGGTATCGCACATCACTAGTAGCAAACATAGTCGGGAAACACGTTTTCAACACAGCAGGTTACCTGGGTGTAATGTTTTTCAGCTAAAAAGAAACATGGCCTGACGCCTACCTAACTATATAAAGAGTAACTGAAGGTTAAATGCAGCTAATATGTCCTGTTTTAAGCCAGGCACTTACGCCTCCGCTCAGCTGCGTCTCAGCCACTATAACTCTGGCAGCAACGGCGCTAGAGCCAGAGCAGGGGAGAGCCGAGCTGGAACAAACCATTTTGGGAGAGGGGAGGGGTTATCTAGACTTTTGTTGTTAAAATGTTACATCTCAATTAAGTACTGTATGCTTTTTATATTTTTATTAGTTTGTCACACAAACAGCAAATATCCTTTGACAGAAGACCACCAAGACAACCGCATTTGCTCATCTAAACTAAATAAATACATGTGGATACCTGTCATATATGGGAGTTGTAGTCTCTAAATATATGAGTTATCTTCATGTGATCACTTTGAGAATCAATTTTTTCATGTGACTCACCAGGTTTAATTATGGCACCTTTAATGCTTAAATATTCACTGTAGAATGGGTAGAATGCCCATTAGGTAATTTGGCCCAGCATCTACAGAGACGTAACTTAGACTTTATTTTCCAGGAAATCATCTAGAACAACTAAACTGACATCTTTTAACTGCTTAGCATTTGAACACCAACCCTAACCCTAGAAGGACCACTAAGATTTGGTGTATGTTATGTTCACATTTGATGACTGACACAATATTCCCTGTTGTTATTGTGGTGAAATAGGACATACTGATTTTTATTCTAATTAATATATATATATATATATATATATATATATATATATATATATATATATATATATATATATATATAAATAAAAAACACCCAGCACGCCCCTGCGGGCGGTTTATCCTTCAAGCTCGGGTCCTCTACCAGAGGCCTGGGAGCTTGAGGGTCCTGCGCAGTATCTTAGCTGTTCCCAGGACTGCGCTCTTCTGGACAGAGATCTCCGATGTTGTTCCCGGGATCTGCTGGAGCCACTTGCCTAGCTTGGGAGTCACCGCACCTAGTGCTCCGATTACCACGGGGACCACCGTTACCTTCACCCTCCACATCCTCTCGAGCTCTTCTCTGAGCCCTTGGTATTTCTCCAGCTTCTCGTGTTCCTTCTTCCTGATATTGCTGTCATTCGGAACCGCTACATCGATCACTACGGCCGTCTTCTTCTGTTTGTCTACCACCACTATGTCCGGTTGGTTAGCCACCACCATTTTGTCCGTCTGTATCTGGAAGTCCCACAGGATCTTAGCTCGGTCATTCTCCACCACCCTTGGGGGCATCTCCCATTTTGACCTCGGGACTTCCAGGTTATACTCGGCACAGATGTTCCTGTACACTATGCCGGCCACTTGGTTATGGCGTTCCATGTATGCCTTGCCTGCTAGCATCTTGCACCCTGCTGTTATGTGCTGGATTGTCTCTGGGGCATCTTTACACAGCCTGCACCTGGGGTCTTGCCTGGTGTGATAGACCCCAGCCTCTATGGATCTTGTACTCAGAGCTTGTTCTTGTGCTGCCATGATTAGTGCCTCTGTGCTGTCTTTCAGTCCAGCTTTGTCCAGCCACTGGTAGGATTTCTGGATATCAGCCACCTCCTCTATCTGCCGGTGGTACATACCGTGCAGGGGCCTGTCCTTCCATGATGGTTCCTCGTCTCCCTCCTCTTTCTTGGGTTTCTGCTGCCTGAGGTATTCACTGAGCACTCGGTCAGTTGGGGCCATCTTCCCAATGTATTCTTGGATGTTCCTTGTCTCATCCTGGACTGTGGTGCTGACACTCACCAGTCCCCGGCCCCCTTCCTTCCGCTTAGCGTACAGCCTCAGGGTGCTGGACTTGGGGTGAAACCCTCCATGCATGGTCAGGAGCTTTCTTGTCTTTATGTCAGTGGCTTCTATCTCCTCCTTTGGCCAGCTTATTACCCCAGCAGGGTACCTGATCACGGGCAGGGCGTACGTGTTGATGGCCCGGATCTTGTTCTTACCATTCAGCTGACTCCTCAGGACTTGCCTGACCCTCTGCAGGTACTTGGTGGTTGCAGCCTTTCTAGCGGCCTCTTCATGGTTCCCATTTGCCTGCGGGATCCCCAG
>NC_135181.1:28635716-28655962 GCF_041146795.1 Maylandia zebra | reverse complement strand
TCAAATGCAGCTGAGAACAGGTGAGTCTTCAACCTGGATTTAAATAAACTGAGTGTTTCAGCTGATCTGAGGCTTTCTGGGAGTTTGTTCCAGATATAAGGAGCATAAAAGCTGAATGCAGCTTCTCCGTGTCTGGTTCTGACTCTGGGAACTGATAAAAGACCGGATCCAGATGACCTGAGGGATCTGGATGGTTCATACTGGGTCAGGAGGTCATTGATGTATTTTGGTCCTAAACCATTCAGAGCTTTATAGGCCAGCATCAGAACTTTAAAGTCTATCCTCTGACGGACAGGCAGCCAGTGTAAGGACCTCAGAGCTGGACTGATGTGGTCCACTTTTTTGGTCTTAGTGAGGACTCGAGCAGCAGAGTTCTGAATGAGCTGTAGTTGTCTGACTGATTTTTTAGGTAGACCTGTAAAGATGCTGTTACAGTAATCAAGCCTACTAAAGATGAATGCATGGACTAGTTTTTCCAGGTCCTGTTGAGACATCAGATCTTTTATCCTTGATATATTCTTGAGGTGATAGTAAGCTGACTTTGTTATTGTCTTAATGTGTTTTTCGAAGTTTAGGTCTGCATCCATCACTACACCCAAATTTCTCGCCTGGTTTGTGGTTTTTAGATGTATAGATTGAAGTTCTCTGGTGACCTGTAATCGTTTTTCTTTGGCGCCAAAGACTATTACCTCAGTTTTGTTTTTGTTTAGCTGGAGAAAATTGTGGCACAACCAGTCATTGATTTCCTCAATGCATTTACCAAGAGCCTGTACAGGGCCTCGGTCTCCTGGTGACATTGTGATATATATTTGTGTGTCATCTGCATAGCTGTGATAGTTTATTTTGTTGTTGTTTATAATCTGTGCCAGTGGCAGCATGTAGATGTTAAACAGAAGGGGTCCCAAGATGGAACCTTGGGGAACTCCACATGTGATACTTGTCTGCTCAGATGTGAAGTTACCTATTGATACAAAGTATTTCCTGTTTTCTACGTATGTTTTGAACCAGTTTAGTACAGTTCCTGAAAGACCTGTCCAGTTCTCCAGTCGTTTGAGTAATATGTTGTGGTCAACTGTATCAAATGCTGCACTGAGATCCAGTAAAACTAGGACTGACATTTTTCCACTGTCTGTATTCAGACATATGTCATTAAACACTTTGGTCAGAGCGGTTTCAGTGCTGTGGTTCTGTCTAAAACCTGACTGGAAGGCATCGTAGCAATTATTCTGTTTTAAGAAGTAACTGAGCTGTTGAGAAACTGCTTTTTCAATGATCTTACTTAAAAACGGGAGATTTGAGATCGGCCTGTAGTTGTTCATTTGTGTCTTGTCAAGATTGTCCTTTTTCAGTATAGGTTTGATTACAGCAGTTTTTAGTGATTCTGGAAACACACCTGATAATAAAGAAAAGTTGACGATCTGTAACAGGTCTGACTCTAAAGTCTTTGAGACCTTTTTGAAAAAACTTGTTGGCAGGACATCTAAACAGCAGGAGGAGGAGTTCAGTTGACCTAAGATGTCCTCCAGGTCTTTGCTGTTAATAGGTTGAAACTGTTTCATGGTGTTTAAACAGTTTTTTGGTGGACACAGTACATATCCTGGATCTGCTGTTGATGTACCAATTGCTTGTCTAATTTTTTGGATTTTTTCAGTGAAGAATTTGGCAAAGTCATTGCAGGCCATGGTCGAATGAAGTTCAGCTGCCACTGACACAGGAGGGTTTGTTAGCCTGTCAACTGTAGAAAATAAGACCCGAGCATTATGGCTGTTTTTAGTGATGATGTCAGAGAAGTAGGACCTCCTTGCATTCCTCAGTTGTAAATTATAATTGTGAAGTTTCTCTTTATAAATGTCATAATGAACCTGGAGGTTTGTTTTTCTCCATCTGCGCTCAGCTTTCCTACACTCTCTTTTTTCTTTTTTCACCAGTGTGGAGTTTCTCCATGGAGACTTTTTCCTTCCAGAGATAACCTTCACCTTAATGGGAGCAATAGTGTCCATTACATTTAACATGTTAGCATTGAAGCTATTGACGAGCTCATTGACTGACCCTCTGGGCAGGTCAGGTGTTAATGGGAAGACCTGGTTAAAATTGCACTACTGTGTTCAGTTATGCACCGTTTTGTGATCACTGTTGTTGATATATTTGTGTGGGCTGAGATTTTACTTTCAAAGAAAACACAGTAATGATCAGACAGGCCCACATCAGACACAGTAACCTTTGAAATGCTCAGGCCTTTGGAGATCAGTAGGTCAAGAGTGTGTCCTCTATTATGTGTGGCCTCTGTTACATGCTGAGTCAGCCCAAAGTTGCCCAGAGTGTTACTCAGGTCTTTAGTCCCTTTGTCCTGAGGGTTGTCCACATGAATGTTAAAATCCCCAGCAATAATTACACAGTCAAAATCAACACAGATCACAGACAGCAGTTCACTGAGGTCATTAAAAAAGTCTGTGCAGTATTTGGGAGGCCTGTAAACATTAAGAAACACAACTTTGGATGGGGCCTTCAGCTGTAAAGCCACATATTCAAAAGACTGAAAACTTCCAGGAGATAGCTGCTTACATTGAAATGATTCATTAAATAAGACAGCAACCCCTCCTCCTCTCCTGCTCGCCCTGACCTCACTGATAAAACTGTAGTTAGGAGGGGTCGTCTCGATGAGAACAGCTCCACTGTTACTTTGGTCCAACCAAGTTTCAGTTAAAAACATAAAATCAAGGCTGTGCTCAGTGATTAAATCATTAATTAAAAATGTTTTCCCAGCTAGAGATCTAATGTTTAATAAAGCCAACTTAAGTGTTTTAGAGGTATTACTTGTCCCCTCGTGTTTGGGAGCAGTCTGTGGCACACAAGGTATGTTTACTATGTTTAAAGATCTTTTAGAGTGCAGCTCTCTGTGTTTTGACCAGGCCACATGTCTCCTGTCACCTAAAAGTACAGAAATTTTAAAACCTTCTAGTAAACAGGGTCCCAGCTTCTCCTGGGAAAAGTCATCACTGCCATAATCCTCACAGCCCGGACCCTTCACATATCACATATCAGACTGCGGAGACAGGGCATGAAGAGGAACTAAGGGGGGCGAGGCTGGGCAATGTGACTTCGATTGCTCTGTTGAGGGTGGGGCTCGATGGCGAACCTTTGGCCGCTCTGGTGGGGGGTTTATGGGGGACAAAAAGGGATTGGGACGGGGGGTAGATCTGAGCCCAGCATTGACCCGCTCCATCATCTCCTCAGTGAATTTCAGGTGTGGGGAGGAGGGAGAAAGGGAGGGGGAGGAGGGTGATGGCCTGTCAGGGGTTTGGGGGACTGGGGAAGGTCGTGGTCCCTTGTCCTGGTCGTTGGTGTTGTTGAGAGAGTTGGAGGCAAATAGGGACCCCTCTTCTTGCCTTAGATGTCTCTCCTTTCTGAGGCTCTTCCTCAGATGCCATGGATGTCTCTCCTTTCTGAGGCTCTTCCCGGGTGGGGGCAAATGGAGCTCCTCCTCAAGGTTTCTGCTGGGCTTTGTCTGTTCTTGGAGTACTGTTTGTTCCTCTTTATGAGATAACTCCTCGTTTATCTCAGCCTTGGCACCAAGCACAGATGGATGACGTATGGAATAAAACAAGTTGGAGGTGAACAGTTTCACCCCTGACATGTTAAAATTAAATCCATTTGCTTTGAACAGATGCCTGCGTTCCCAAAAAATATTAAAGTTGTCGATAAAATGCACTGAGTGGTCAGCACATGCTGATATAAGCCATTTATTCAGTGTAAACAACCTGCTGAATCTCTCGTCTCCTCCTCTGACCGGCGGTACAGGTCCACTGATGAATACAGCTGCATTCAGAGAGTTTACAGTATTTAATAATCCAGTAAAGTCCCGTTTCAGAACCTCCGACTGTTGTTTGGACACATCGTTTGACCCTGTATGCAGAACAATGTTTGTCACAGTTGGATATTCATCTGCAATTTGAAGAATTCTCTCCTTCAGGTTGTTGACCATATCGTTAGGAAAGCAGAGGACTTTAGTGTTCTTACCGCACATCCTTTGTACATCCTTTACGGCAGAGTCACCCACAATCAGAGTTTCAGGCCTAGCCTTTAGCTTTCCCTGTGGCCTTTCACTTTTCAACAGATTTTCAGACCTTATTTCGCTGCTTTTAGATGGATGGTTGTCCGATATAGATCCAGGGTCCTTTGATAGTGGAGCAAATCTGTTCTGCAGTTTCACATTCAGTTGTTTTGGAGGTTTGTTGTTAACCTTCCTATTCACGGTTGTCCAGTCCTGTTTCCTCCCGTATACAGGGGTAGAAGAGCTTCTCTGTCTCGTAGGAAGTGAAGGCCAGTCGGTTTCAGAGATTTCAGCTCGCTGTGCCCTGCCTGTGATACGTCCTCCCCCTTCCAGGAGACATGATTTATGTCTTGGTTTTGCACCAAGACAGTCTAAGGGGGGATTATCACTTGAGGATTTATAATAATGCACAGTCTACTTTCTTGGTCATGTTATCTGTGCTCCTTAGCTGTGTACTAGCTTGCTCATCGCCATTGTTTTGAATCAAAGGCAAGGTTGTTTCATTTCCACACAGTCCATTTACCTCCACGTTTACTTCTAAGCGATGAATTTTTGGCTCCAGTACTGCAATCTTCTGCAGGAGGCTGTGGTAGTCATCTGTGGAGAGGGAAGGCATCTTGTTGCTAGTTAGCCTAGCGGTTAGCACCTTTCCAGGCTATTGAGGCTGCTCGGTGCCCAGACGCTGTAATCAGACTTCAGCTGTGTCTAGGCCACAGACACACGGAGCGCTGAGGATAAGGTAACCATAAAATGTTGCTGTTTCTGTTAAGAACACTCTAGTCCTAATGATCTACAAGTGTCCAGAAGTTATCGCAGGTAAGCTCACACGGAAAAAAGGGAAAAAATCAGCATAAAAATCAATATAAGAAGCAAAGCATTCAAGAGCAAAGAGATGAAGTGTCCACACTCACAAAGGGGAGGAGCAAAAAAGGATAGACTTTAAAGTTCTGATGCTGGCCTATAAAGCTCTGAATGGTTTAGGACCAAAATACATCAATGACCTCCTGACCCAGTATGAACCATCCAGATCCCTCAGGTCATCTGGATCCGGTCTTTTATCAGTTCCCAGAGTCAGAACCAGACACGGAGAAGCTTAAGATTTCAGAATAACTCACGCTCAGTTCATTTTACACTGGTTCCTGTCAGTCTCTGTCCCCCATCTCAAGATATTACTGCTAGGTCTCTCACATGCGCCCGAATAAAGAGATCATATCGTATCTGTTTTAGCTTCTCTCCACTGGTTTTCAGTGAGGTTTAAAATTGATTTCAAGGTCCTCCTGTTTGTATACCACTACAGGATGTATGTCTACAGAATGTGGTCCTGTAGACCTAAAACTAAAGATGACTCACTCACATTTTTGCTCATCCTAGCCTCGGTGCCTTTTTCTGTTTAGCACCTACTAACATGTGCTTTACTTATTTCTTATCTATTCCCTTGCTTTGTTTTTCTCTATTCATTCAAATTTTTGTACAGCATTTCTTTTTTTTTTAATAGATATTCTTTATAAATAAAATTTAAGTCGAGTCATGTTTTACAGTCTTGATACATGCTGTAATTACTGAAAGAGCATCTCAACCTCTGACCTCATTAAAATCGAGAAAAACTCTTAAAGCTGGAGGCAAAAATCAGTTTTTTTCAAGTGTGTAATAAGAAACTACAACGAGATTTTATGAATGATTGTGACGTGTTGATTCCATCTCTAATTTATACATAATGTCTGTGACATCACGAGCCTCATTTTGCTAAAATGCAAATTGTTGTAATGTTACGGACATTAGACACCAACAGTTATTATATTTTCAGTTACTGCCAGTTAATAAGGCAGAACATGCTGCATGCTGCATGAGTGAACGGTAAGAGCGACATTTAAGACAGCAGCCATTTCCACTTATGTTTGGCATGCTAAAGATGAGCTGCCGAAGTTCAGACTGAGCGTCAGAACGGGGAAGATGCTGATCTGCTGTGGTTTTCCCACAAAATCAGCTCTAGGGTTTACAGAGGATGGTCCAAATAAAGAGAAAACATCCATTGAGCGGCAGTTCTCTGAGAATGTTTGCTAATGCCAGAGGTAATAATATAATCAGACTGCTTCAAGCTGCTGGGATGGAAATAGTCACACAGGATGCCACTCCTATGAGTCAATAACAGGAAATTGATGCTATTGTACCACAGAGGCTTTATCTAGTTTCTATTTCTGCTGCAAAATAATAATAATAATGATGGATTAGATTTATATAGCGCTTTTCAAGGCACCCAAAGCGCTTTACAATGCCACTATTCATTCTGTTAGAGATTTTCTACATTATACATTATAACCAAATCTCTATAAAACAATATAATCAAGTAAGCCTTATATTCTAACCAAGTAAACCTTATATTTTAACCAAGTATGCCTTATATTTTTTGTGTTCATATATTTTCACATAACCAAGCCTATTGTTGAAGAATCACCTAACCAAGTCTATTGTTAAAGGAAAACTGATGCATTCCCTACCTCAGTGTCTGAGATGTTTGACAGCATGATATAATGATGCATTCTTTTCCTTTAGTGTCTGTGATGTCAGATAAAGCATGATATACTTCTGTATTCTTATCCCAGTGTGTGAAAGATCAGATAAGCTGATTTAATGTTTAACCTCTTCCCTGACAGTTAAAAGAGGAAGTACTATGTAACCCATTTTTGCCTTATAAATAAAGCAAGCGAGCCTGTGCTCAGTGTGTGTGTCTTCTCAGAGAGACATTCACCCGTGCGCACGTTTTCTAATTACACTCTGAGTCGGACTGCAGTTGTCTCATTTCTCTTACTTGTGTTTGAACAAATGTCGACCCCTGACACATTCACTCTTGCATTCAGTGCTAGGACCAATTCTGTTTACATTATACATGCTTCCCTTAGGCAGCATCATTAGAAGACATAGCATACATTTTCACTGCTATGCCGATGACACCCAGCTCTATCTGTCCATGAAGCCAGATAACACACACACCAATTAGTTAAACTGCAGGAATGTCTTAAAGACATAAAGACCTGGATGGCCGCTAACTTTCTGCTTCTTAATTCAGATAAAACTGAGGTTATTGTACTCGGCCCTGAAAATCTTAGAAATATGGTATCTAACCAGATTCTTACTCTGGATGGCATTACCTTGGCCTCCAGTAACACTGTGAGGAACCTTGGAGTCATTTTTGACCAGGACATGTCCTTCAACGCACATATTAAACAAATATGTAAGACTGCTTTCTTCCATTTGCGCAACATCTCTAAAATTAGAAATATCCTGTCTCAGAGTGACGCTGAAAAACTAGTTCATGCATTTATTACTTCCAGGCTGGACTACTGTAATTCATTATTATCAGGATGTCCAAAAAACTCACTGAAAAGCCTTCAGCTGATCCAAAATGCTGCAGCAAGAGTCCTGACAGGGACTAGAAAGAGAGAGCATATTTCTCCTGTTTTGGCTTCCCTTCATTGGCTTCCTGTTAAATCCAGAATTGAATTCAAAATCCTGCTCCTCACATACAAGGTCTTAAATAATCAGGCCCCATCTTATCTTAATGACCTTGTAGTACCATATCACCCTATTAGAGCACTTCGCTCTCGCTCTGCAGGCCTACTTGTTGTTCCTAGAGTATTTAAAAGTAGAATGGGAGGGAGAGCCTTCAGTTTTCAGGCCCCTCTTCTGTGGAACCAGCTTCCAGTTTGGATTCGGGAGACAGACACTATCTCTACTTTTAAGATTAGGCTTAAAACTTTCCTTTTTGCTAAAGCATATAGTTAGGGCTGGACCAGGTGATCCTGAATCCTCCCTTAGTTATGCTGCAATAGACGTAGGCTGCCGGGGGATTCCCATGATGCATTGAGTTTTTCCTTTCCAGTCACCTTTCTCACTCACTATGTATTAATAGACCTCTCTGCATTGAATCATATCTGTTATTAACCTCTGTCTCTCTTCCACAGCATGTCTTTTATCCTGTCTTCCTTCTCTCACCCCAACCGGTCGCAGGAGATGGCCCCGCCCCTCCCTGAGCCTGGTTCTGCCGGAGGTTTCTTCCTGTTAAAAGGGAGTTTTTCCTTCCCACTGTCGCCAAAGTGCTTGGTCATAGGGGGTCATATGATTGTTGGGTTTTTCTCTGTATCTATGAAGCGCCTTGAGGCGACTTTTGTTGTGATTTGGCGCTATATAAATAAAATTGAATTGAATTGAATTCACACACTGGTGGAGGCAAGCTACGGCAGTTGGTAGAGTCACTTTGGTGTGAACAAAACAAAAGCATAGATCCATCCTGCTCTGTATCACCAGTTTAGGCTGGTGGTTTTGGTGTAATGGTGTGAGGCAGACCTTCCTGGCACACATTGGACACCTTAGTCCCAACTGAGCATCATTTACAACACCAAAGCCTACCCGAGTATTGTTGCTTCTTATGTTGTAGCTTCTTGGGATGTGCACAAACTGTGTGATGCTGTTGTATCAACATGGATCAAAATCTGAGGAAAGTTTCCAGCACCTTGTTGAATCTGTACCATGAAGAATTAAAGCAGTTCTGAAAGCAACAAGTTGTCCAACTCGGTACTAGCTAGGTGTAACTAATGAAGTGGCCAGCGAGTGTATAGTTAAAAGAGGCAAACATAAACGCACAAACACAGTGAACTCAGGTCTGTTTGGAGTTATTACTTAAAACAGATCATTGCAGTGCAGACAGAGGTGCAGGAGGCTCCTGACATATAGTACAACTGGTGGTTTTTCACAATTGGATTAGCTAACATTTTCATATTTTCCATGCAGAGAGCAATGAAGCCAAAATGCAAAAACATCAAATGTAGGAAAACATAAAATTCTTTATTTGACTCATTTACAGCAATTAACAGAATTATGTAAAGTACAGAGACAGCACTAAAGCAGCTACAATACTACTGCAAAATAAATAAACCCACCAAAATAAATACTAACCATACAAGTCAGCAGTTTGTACCAACAGATATTTTTTTTAAGGTCCAACAGAAAAAACAAATCAAGAGACTGAAATCAGATAAGGCATGTCAACCATTCAACAGCATCAACCATAACCGCATCAACACACAAACAAAAACATGAAGAAAACCCCAAACCAGTTATAGGTTTTCTAACAGTTGGTAATAGACTAAGAAAAAAAGCCCTTTATGTATTTATTTAAGGTCACTTTAAACTGAATTGAGATTCCAAATGATGCCATGAGCTGGGTTAGGAATGTTGAAATATTTAACTCAGCCAGCTTCTGAACTGGTAATAAAACGTGTGCTGCACAAAAGTGGCTGCTAGATAGTTGATGTTATATTGTAGAAAATAGGAAAGCGGTCTAACACTGAGGAAAGCTCTCAAAAGTTTATCGAACTAAGACGAAGAAAAAAAAAGGTGACCATTTAAAAACAAAAAACAAACATCCTGGTAGGGATGGATTTTTTAGATCAATATTTAACTTTCAGCTTTAATCCAGTCTGTGAAAACACACAAGAGTGACCTTCTGCACTTTGTACCCTGCAGGATTCACACCAAGTGTGTAAACAGGACCATGCATACATTTGGTGATGCTCTTTAAAATGTGCCAAACTAAATGTCTATTAAATTAACGCATTTTGCTCGCTTGATTCCTGATTGATGTGAGGAAGTAAAACTTGTAGTACTGCTGGAGTTAAGTTTGGTGAATTGAACACGAGGCAAAAAGTATTCAAAACATTCAGTAAAACGATGCAACTAAACTAAAATACAAATATAAACAAATATTAGTGACTAAATAATTTCATCTGTGAAACCTCATCCTACAGTTTGCTCATTCTCTTTGATCAAAAGTGCAAAACATATCAAAGAAACCAGCAAACTGTGTTGTCAATTATCAGAACGATCTCACTGCCAGTGTCCTTCATACACATATTTTCACCTCGTCTTCAGTTCACATGGAAATGTGAAGACCTTAACAGTTAACCTGATGAACATTTCTTAGACATACTTAAAGAAAAAGAAACTGGATGTGCTTGTTCACCATTAAGTAAATAAACTATGACTTTAACAAAAACAAAGTGAGTTGCGAGAGCTATGTGAAAAATATCCTGAAAAGTGAAGGACTTTCCTCCTCTTCAAATGCAGATATTTATCCCAGATCACAGATTTAAACTTCCAGGGGAGTTGGAACTCTCAGCCGGGCCTGCTTGCAGCCTTGATGTCCTGTCAGCTCTGAGGTCTTTGCCAGGGGTTAAAACACCACCAGGTTCACCGGGAGAAACCCAGTCAGCTGATCACTTGTCTCAAACCTTCACTCACCGTCCAAGTCCCGCTTAAGCAAAGTTTCCTGGCAGCAAAGAAAACACGACTTAGTCAACCTGCTGCATGGGATAAGCCTCTAACTTGTGAGTCAAACTGTGTTTCTATATATTATAGGATAAATTCCACATAAACAAACAAAAGAAACTCATTGATGGGACAGCCTGTTTGTTTATATTGTGATTGTGTCAGTTTAAAGTCTAGACAGGAGGAAGAAACTGTAGCTTAACGGATGTATTCTGTAAGCCTTTCAAACAGCCCACATTTGCAGTTCTTTCTAACTATTTTAAAAGCTGAGATGCAAATTAGAAAATCTGAGGTTGCTGGCTTCAAATCTTAATAGTAAGACATGCGTGTGTGCGTGTTTTTCCTGAGGAGGAAACACCTGTTGATTGCGTCGCTTCAGAAGCACGAGGCTGTTTTTTTTAAACTACCAAAAGAGAAAGTTGCTGCACTTACCACAGCTTAATTCAAGGACAACACACACATGAAACATTTAGGAGCAAGGAGCAATATTTAGAAGCACTAGGTTTTTTGTCATCCGTCCCAATTTTACCCTCAAAGAAATCCACTCTTCTTCACCAGAACTGCTTACAGTGGCTTTTTCTTTTATTTTTTTATTTTTATTTATATTTTTTTATTCTGCAATAAAACCAAAAGTCACATTATGCAACTCTAGGATGTTCATAAGGTCACAATAAACTGTTGTTTATACCAGATCTTTAAGGTTCAAAGTGTACTCAAGTGAATGAATGAAATGGATCCATTTGAAAGTGGAATACTGTGTTATTTTCTTTTTTCAAATGTTAAAAATGTCTCACTTCTCAAGACGAAACAGTAAAAAAAAATCTGACAAATAAAGCATAAATATACTAATGGTCATGCACAGGAGTAACCTCTGGAGATGATGGGTTGCAGTAATTTCATAATCATTAGTATTTCTGTATACTAATGATAAAGCAACATACTAAACACAACACCATCGCATTAATCTAGCTAAGTGTAAACAGCAGTAAATACTAAATATTCAATGTTGTTGTGCAGCACGCAGGACAGACAGCGCACAATGTGTTTTGAAGTAGCAGCCAAGAAAGGTGTAATTTAAGTCTACGAGCAGTAAACACCCGTGTGCATACCTGTGTGGATCAGCGCGCTTGTATTCAAATGGTTTCCACATGTAATGGTCTGCAAGAGGATGTAGCGAGCCATAGCCCCATCCCCCAGGGCATGAAGCAGGCATGGAGGAGATCCAGGCCCCAGACATCCAGAGGCCTTAGAGTGCGAGAGCCCAAGGAGGACCACCGGAGGGGCATCCGTGCCACCCTCATGGGAAGGGCTGAGGATCCCCAGACAAGGCGTCACCCAGTAGCCACCGAGCAGAAGCTAGAGGGGGCTGCACCGGCGTGCCCGCCGGCTCTGCCGGCAGCCAGCTGTGCCAGAGTGAACCGAGCCGCAGGCCCAGAGGCCGGAGGCCCCCCGCACCCCGGAGGAGGCCTGACCGAGCAACAGGCGCCAGGCCCCGCCAGGTAGCCACCGGGAGTGAGCTGGTACATACCTGAGCGCCCAGCCCCGGACACCAAGAACCACCAATGCACTGACCCCTGAGGGCATCAGTCACCGGCAGGGAGTGTGGTGAGGGGAGATAGGCCTTGGAGGGCCTGGGAGTTCCCAGAGAGGTGGAGTCTAAGACCCAACCTGACATATAGACACAGACAAACTGGCACACACAGACACAAACATGCATTCCCACCCTCATGCACACATATACAGTGGCTTGATAAGATTTGACTGACTGTAATGAAATAACTGAAGAAGGATCACCAGGTTTCAATCCACATTAACCCAACCCCTGATCTGTGTATCACTACTGAACGCGGCTCGAGTCAAAGCAGCAAGCAGAGCCCAGCCAAAAACAAACAAATGCATAAATGTATAATGGGGGGGACTCCAATAAATGGGATGATCTTAGCCAGCCTCCTTATAGTGAAAACATTGTTCAGGGCTACTAAAGGCTGAGTCAGGGACCTTATGATAACACATTGTGCTGTTTGACAATCCTGTTTCCTCTAATAAGAGAAGCCTGCACATTAGCCACAATATACTCCCTCACATCTACTAATTCGCTCCTTCGAGCATGCAAAGCAGGCCTCTTTAGACGTTAATGCAAGCCTAAGCTCTACTTCTTTGCTCTCAGACTGCAGGCTTGCTTGTGGTTCTCAGGGCATTTAAAAGTAGCTTTCAGGCCTCCTCTCCTGTGGAACCAGCTCTCTCTTTGATAATCCAGCCCTAACTATGTGCTTTAAGTGACTCTGTTGGAGGTTTCTTCCTGTTAAAAGGGAGTTTTTCCATCCCACTGTCACAAAGTGCTTGCTTATAGGAGGTCATCTGATTTTTGGTCTTCTCTGTAACATTGTAGTCTTGACCTTACAATATAAAGCGCCTTGAGGGGACTGTTGTTGTGATACGGGGCTGTATAGCTAAACTTCAATTGAACTGCTAGATTAGATAGCACCCCTCCGTGAATCGCTACTTTATCGTGGTGGAGGGGTTTGTGTGTCCCAGGGATCCCAGGGGCTATGCTGTCCGGGGGCTTTTGCCCCCTGGTAGGGTCTCCCATGGCAAATTGGTCCTGTGAGGGACCAGACAAAGAGCGATTCAGAAGTACCCTATGAAAAGACCATCGAGGGAACAGTTCACCCTGCCCGGGATAGGGTTACTGGGTCCCCACCCTGGAGCCAGACCCGGGGAGGGTGCTCGAGGGCGAGCGTCTGGTGGCCGGGTGCGCCGAGTGGCAGTTCAGAGTACCCAGCCTTCTTAGAGTCCTTGGGTAGGGTGCTGGAAGGTGCTCCACCTGGAGACTCTGTTGTCCTACTGGGAGACTTCAATGCTCACGTGGGTAACGACAGCGAGACCTAGAGGGGCGTGATTGGGAGGAACGGCCTCCCTGATCTGAACCAGAGCGGTGTTTTGTTATTGGACTTCTGTGCAAATCACAGTTTGGCCATAACAAACACCTTGTTTGAACATAAGAGTGTGCATAAGTGCACGTGGCACCAGGACGCTGTAGGCTGCAGGTCGATGATCGATTTTGTAATCGTATCACCAGAACTGCGACCATATGTTCTGGACACTTGGGTAAAGATCAGGGATGTAAAGCACTGGGGGAAATGCCGGTTTTTGTTTGGCGTTTTCTTTAAGGAATAGTCCAATAAACGCAATGAACAGTTTGTTTTTGTGTGCAGGAAAAAAATGGGAATGACAAAAACATTTGAAAATACGACTTATATGGCTTAACGCACGTGCATGTGGGTCCAGGTTCAGTTTGCAGTTGCATGCTACCTGCCCAATAGCTATGGTTTCCCTTTATTGTTTATTATGTAGTTTCCTTCTTTGGATGTGTTTTTGCAGGATTATTAAATCACTGGGAGCAGTGAAAAAGAAATTTTAAAACATTTTTGCTAGTGAGGGTTGCATCTTATTGTCCTAAAAAAGATAAAACAGAGGGTGTAAGATAGCCATGAAGTGGGAAAACAACATGTAAAGCAGTTAGCTGTATCTCTCACATGTGCACACAAACACAAACTACTGGTTTTACCTTCAAAACTCCTCTCACCTTGACTATACGTGTGTCTGAACCCATTGGTGGCTCTTGAATGACGAGGGGGTCCTGGGATTCCTTCAGGGAGAAGCTCTGCACAGTGAGAGATCTGTAAGGTTGGAATTCTTTCCTCCACCACCATGCAGCCATTCCCAACAGCAGGACACTGAGGAACACTTGGAAACACACACAGGAAATTCATCAGTTTTTTGGAGTTCCAGACATGACATAGAAGCTGAAGTCATGCATGATGTCACTTCTATTACCTCCACTGAGTGGACAAATGGGTGGCTGCATGAATGGAAAAACACTTGTGGAAAAAGCCCTTTGGATTAACAACGCTTCATAAAAACTTGAAAACATTTACTTATGTGTGGTAAATGAAATGCTTCTTATTTTGCTTTTCTACTAAATTTGGGCATTTTTATAAAACAGGTCTCGTTCACGCACATTCATATAAGCATTTTTTGCAAAGATATTCATTTGCAAGCTTGACTTCATACATGTAATCAAGCATTATATTATGACCACACAGGTGATGTGAATAACACTGATTATCTCTTTATTATGGCATCTGGTAGAGGTGGGATATTATCAGGGAACAAGTGAACATTTTGTCATGGTGGCCCGGGTCTGCTGTGGTTAGTATCTATCAAAAGTGGTCCAAGCAAGGAACAATGGTAAAACCAGTGACAGGGTCATGGGCGGCCAAGCCCCATCAATGCACGTAGGAAGCAAAGGCTTCCCCGTGTCGTCCAAACCAACAGATGAGCTACCGTAGCTCGAATTGTCAAAAAAGTTCATGCTGGTTCTGATAGAAAGGTGTCAGAATACACAGTGCATTAGTTAGGTGCATATGAGGCTGCAGAGACACAAACCAGTCACGGTACCCATGCTGACCCCTGTCCACCCTTTCATGGAAACCGTATTGCCTAATGGCTGTGGCTGCTTTCAGCAGGATAATGCACCCTGCCACAAAGCAAAAAATAAAAAATAAAAAAATGTTTCAGCAATGGTTTGAGGAGCACAACAAACAATTTGAGGTTTTGATTTGGTCTCCAAATTCCACTGATCTCAATCCAATCGAGCATCTCTCAGATTTGCTGGACAAGTCTGATCCATGGAGGTCATACCTCGCAACTTACAGGATAAATACAACAAAACAAAATGACACGACCAAGACAAAAACTGTGGTATTTTTTAAATATAATAATAAATGCCAAATCACTCTGTAATTGTGTAACTTTATTAGCAGTGTCCTCCTGAAATGCATCAACAGCATCGAGAGTAGCTCTCTGCCCCTTAATGCTCTCTGGTCGCTATGGTAACGCGTAAATATTTATTTCAAAATAAGACACACAACTACAACACGGGAAAAGACCCAGGGAAAGAGAGTTAACAATAACAAAAAACAAAACAAACAACAAACCCTGAAAACCATAAATTTCACACCCAGGCCTCAACTCTCGCGGCCTGGTACCGGCCTGTGGCGCAGGGGTTGGGGACCGTAGAGTCCATTCCTCGATGGGTCAGGGCTGTTTTGGCAGCAAAACGGGGACCAACACAATATTAGGCAGGTGGTCATAATGTTAGGCCTGATCGGTGCATCTCCCTGTGATGACCAATGGAGACCTGTTGCATGTTTATTGGATTACTAATTACTCTGGTAAACTGTAACTAAAAGAAAATCAATGATCCATTCATTTTTGCACTTTATATAGCCTCTGTAGAAACTATCTACACCCTCACTTATCTTAACTGCACTACTGTATAGCTCTGTGTAAATAATCATTCTGTACATTCGATAATCTTTAATCCTACAACTGTTTACAACTTGCATAGTTCCCATTTCTGTATAGCTGTATATCCCAGATTCTGTAAAGTTATTTATTTCATATTCTGTATAGTTTTTCATATTTATATCCTGTTCATATCCTGTACATAGCTTGTACTCACTACAGCCTGTACATACTTATAGTTATAGAATATTCACAACATACTTCATACCGTGTACATTATAACATACCATAATAGACCCATTTCTGTAATATACTCACATATCTATATTATTGCTAATATATATTGTAATATATCTATATCACTAAAGCACTTCTGGATGGATGCAAACTGCATTTTGTTGCCCTGTACCTGTGCATGTGCAATGACAATAAAGTTGAATTCTATTCTATTCTATTCTATTTTATTGACTCTGGTGGAAAAATTTGTGCCGCTACTAATGAAAGACGACCTTTCATGTGCAGTATGGATCTGATTTGTTTAAATGTTTTGAGACTTTGACAGGTTCTTACCAATCAGAGAAAGGATTCCCAAAAATGTAGGATCCGATAAAGCTGTTGCAGGAACTGAACGGGAGATTGCAGGAATTTCCTCTGTTTTGTTTCTTCCTATTTCTGGAGAAACACAGCTGAACTTTGGACCCTGGGTCAGCAAGTCAATGACACACTTGTGATGGCAAACTGCCCTTGGACATCCACAAACAGAGGGTCCTTAGAAGAAATCAGCAACAGTTATCAGTCTGGGACCTACAGTGTGAAGAAGTCCCTTTTTGATTGGGCATACCTTTTGGTTGGAGAACAGGCTGTATGATGAGCACACCACCTGGTGAGGTGACGTTAGACAGAAGTGCTTGGAGGTCTCTGCCGTTGTGTTTGTTTGCTCGGCAAATGGACCGCGTAACTTCGTCACTCCAATATACAAATCCCTGAAACCCAGTGAGGGAAAGCTTTAGCAGCACACAGCAGAAATCGGGCTTTGCATGCAAGAAGAAAGCTCCATATCTCATCATGAAGTGATTTTCTTGTATACAGTATATCCAGGAAGTATTCACACTTCAATTCAGCAAGTGGTGCAGGCCAAATATTCTCTTTCGTTTTAAGCTGCAGCTGCTGCTGCTGCTGAACTCTTTAACTCAGCTGTGATGAAATTATAAAAGGGGAATGATCAAGCACCGGTGAAATGTGCAAGCAGCATGTCTTCTCAGTGATAGCCAATGGCACAAGTAATAGATCTTTTAGTGGAAATTTAGGCACTTTTGTCGCATGCGTGTTGTGTTAGGAGTATTGTGTGTTGGGTTTTAAGGTGAAAAATGAATTGAATGCACTTTGAATAAGCCTACAAAATAACAAAAAGTGGAAGAAGTGAAGCACTGTAAATCCTTTCTGGATGCACTGCATTTAGTTTCCTTGCATATAGCTGCCTTCAGTATTAAAATGCATTTGTTGTTGCCCCCCGGGTCTGACACAGGATGTCAGGCAGCACAGACCATAATGTAATTCTTGTACCTCGAACACAGACAGTCCAAACGCTCGGTCTAGATAGCCGTTAGACTCCACCACCGTTTTACGCTGACGACCGTCTAGATTTACTCTTGAGATTCTTCTCATTCCCTCATCAAACCAGTACAGCAGCTGCCGAGGCATATCTAAGGGAACGTGCAACATGAATACCAGCACTAAGTGACTCAACATAAATATATTCAAATGCTCCGAACTGAAGGTCTGACTTCTGCCTGAAGTACAGAAAAATGAACTCATGTTGTTCCTAATTTAAGGACGAAGATGTTTTTCCTCTCCTCTGATTTCTCTAAATAATGCCAGTTTGACAGCAATTAATTTGAATGTCAGAACGTACCTAGAGAGATGGCTACAGGCTGGCGTATTGAGGAAGTGACCAGAGCTTTTCTGTCGCAGCCGTCCAAACCGGCACTTTCGATCTTTGGGGAGACACCACAATCTGCCCAGAAAAGCAGCCTGAGAAAATAAAAGCACCCATGTTTTGATCTTCTGTAGCTTTGATTTTTAAGACTTATTTTACCTTTTGGTGATGTCTTTTTTTAATTTAGGAGACAAGCTATTTGCCAACAAATAACACTTCAATAAAGACGAAACAAGCAAAAAGAAATATGCAAAACTAAAGGAAGTGGTTGGACCTACTAGCATAAAGCAAGGAAGAGAATGTATTATTTGAATAATTCAATGCCTTCAAGCATGACATGGACACAGTCATGCTTAAACACCATTTAAACTGTATTAATGTAGGGTTTTGTAATGTGCTGCCCTTCCCTGGACAAGTAAAGGTGTAAATGTTTAACCAGCTCCAGCGTGACGTGCTGGCTTTTAGCTTCTTTGCTTTGAAATGCAATCATTGCTATTTAACAACCATGATGCAACAGCCCCTTATCACAGGTGAAGCATTTTTTTTTCCTTATCTTGTGCTGTTAACCATTAAAATGAAATGCAAAATCCCAGAGCCTCGTACCCTCGGAGAGGATCCACGGCCACTGCGGAGGGCTTGTCGAGCCCTGCGATGAGCCGACGATGAGCTGAACCATCCAGAAAGGCCACGCTAACGCACCCCATCTCTATACTGGTCCAGTAGAGAAGTTGGTGGATCCAATCCACCACCATGCTGGTTACCGAATCTTGAACTTTCAGCACCAACACAGCTTCCTGTGGCTTTCTATCCAAGGAGATCCTAAAAAAAAACAATGCAAGAGTGAAAATAAGAAGCCCAGACAACACATTAAAAAAACAAAAAAAACAAAAAAACCCCACCACAACAACAACCACAACAACGACAGTGTGTTTATTGAAATTTCAGCTCTAACAAATCCAATCAGACTCCATCCATGCCACTGGCGCCATCCCACAACAGGCTAATTCATCAGAACTCGGCCTAAACATTATTTTAGCCACATTAGCAACAGTAATGTTAGTGTTAGCACGTCTCAGACTGATGCATCACCACAGTCACCCCCACCACAGAACAATTCATGACCAACATTTCCTTCCCCTCCACTATCAGGCTGATGTTTCCAGTTCTGTCTCAGTGAAATATTTTAGCAGTTACTCAAAACACTTTTTTTTTTATTATTATCTTATATCGTATATCTTATATCGTGGCTCAAGAGTTGGACGTTCGCCTTGTAATCGGAAGGTTGCCGGTTCGAGCCCCGGCTTGGACACTTCACCCGTTGCCTACTGGTGGTGGTCAGAGGGCCCGGTGGCGCCAGTGTCCGGCAGCCTCGCCTCTGTCAGTGCGCCCCAGGGTGGCTGTGGCTACAATGTAGCTTGCCATCACCAGTGTGTGAATGTGTGCGTGAATGGGTGGATGACTGGATATGTAAAGCGCTTTGGGGTCCTTAGGGACTAGTAAAGCGCTATATAAATACAGGCCATTTACCATTATATATACACACATTTTATTTTTTTCAAGTCAAATTTTTTATTTTACTTTTTAATCCACTACTAGAGGCCAGTACTTGTGCACTTTAACAGCCTTAGCTGTACTTTCTATATAGGAGCAACTGGCATAATTTAGCATTCAAAGATTCTGTGTTGTGATTTTGGAGTTACATAATGAGAAAAGAGAAAAAAAAAAAAAAACAAGAACAAAAAATATAGACAAACACAAACAAATATTCACAATATGGAAACGGCACACACACATAAAAAAGGGAATACTATTAAAAAGTGGTATTGTAAAGTGCAGTGGCCTTGTGCATGTCTTCAGGTGTGTGTGCAGGGGGTGTTAGATTTCAGAGCTGTAGGAAAGAAACTGTCCCTATACCTCCTGGGAGACAGAGGGGCAGTTTATTAGCCAGGGGGGTGGAGACCGTGTAATAAGTTCCCTTTCAGTCGATTCACTCGGTACAACACATGTATGGGATATCATGCCCTCGCGTGTCCTGGCTGAAGAGACCTTTATTCACGCCTTTAAGGCAGATGACGTGTGATGACACACGCACAGCCCCGCCTGCACTTATAGCCGCTGTCATCACAGTTGTGGAATACGGGAAATATTTTACTGCTACTCATACTTATCATTATTACCATTGGATTAATTCACTTTGCATTAAGACATAATCAAATTAATCATCATTTCATTAAAGCATTTGTTGAAGCTGTTGGCATTACATTGACATTTTTATTACAGGTGCAGCTATAACCATTTTATACACATTGCATTTTGTGCTTATTAAAGAGCTGAAGCTCAGTCAATTAATTAAAGGTTGTAAGCTTTGTTTGGCGCGATGTCCAGACAATCTATTGTGTAAGTGACTTGGAGCTATAGAAGGTTAAAACTGCATACACGCCTACAAAACACATATATTACATATAATCTAGAAACAGGCTTGAGTGAAGGCCTGAATGTATTCAACTTCTTGTTGCTTTTGAGTTTGCCTAGTAACAAGTGACAGAAGATGGGCCAAAGAAGAGGACAAGTCCCAGTGTACATCTTCCCACGCGTGTGTTCAATAAACTCATCTGTTTGATTGCATCC
>NC_135181.1:27830000-27915000 GCF_041146795.1 Maylandia zebra | reverse complement strand
ATAGACACCGAGCTGGCTGAAGCACAGCAGCAGATCGCTGGATCCGACCTCCAGTGCATGTAGAGCGTCCAGTTGCTGTTGCGCCAGGAAGGCCAGCGATGGGTCTGCCGGGCTCACCAGGCTTATAGGGGACGACTCCCCCTGCAAGGCCAGCAGAGCGAAGCCTGACGGGTAACCGATGCACAGCCGGTCCCTGAGCATCCCCAACCACTGAACCACACCTGGGGCCTGCACCTCCCACAGCTTCTTGTGGTGGGGCTTTGTCGGAGTGATCTCGTAGCACTGAACCTGGAAGCGGGACATAGAAACCGCAGCATTAGGATGGGCACCGGAGCAGAACCACAGGTCGCCTCCAGGTGAGCCCATACCACTGACCTGACGTTTGATGGCAGCCAGCAGGCAGGGGGGGCCTCCTGGGCGGAGAACACCGGCGGCCATAGCCTGGCAGCCTTTGGTGTCTGCCAGCTTGGCATCGAAGCTGGACTCCGCTCCCTCCAACACCCCCCAGGGGTGAAGGTGAACTTGACGGTTGCGACCGCAGAGGAGCGCAATGATCTTCTCCTTTGGGATCAATTCAATCTGAGAGATCTTCTTACTGTCTGCGGCTCTCACAATCACTGTAGAAAGAAAGGGAGGAGTTAAAGGAGGTTAGCACAATCAGTCACGTGGACAAAGTCTGTTCACTGGGCTCACCGTCTCTCGTGATTTCAACCACAAACAGTCCGTCTTCTGTTCCCAGGGCGATCCTCTCACGATCTGCACAGATGGGAAATGTTCTTATTAGAGCTGGGCGATAGAACGATAACAATGTATCGCGATATAACTTTTACTCGATAGAGAAATTAAGCTATCGCGATAGACCTCGCCGCTCTTGTCCTCTTAAAAAAAAAAAAAAGTCAGCCAATCCAAATTAAGTAGCGCAGAGCCGAACCAATGACAGCCGCAGCGTCATGTCGCGTGACTTGTAACGTACAGCACAAGTGCCAAGCCGCACGTGTGTTTGTTTGGGAAGCAGCCAGCGGGTAATGGAGGAAATGAGTGTGCCGACTAGAAAAATCAACCGAGCGTGGCCGAAGAGAAAACAGATGATGGTTCCAACGCCGGAGAGATTGTCGAACGGAAGAGCCATAGAAGTTCCGTAGTGTGAAGGTATTTCGGCTATTTCAAGTCTGACAAAAAACAGAGTAGCGTGCACTGTAAATTGTGCCGAAAGCAAGTCTGGAAATACAATAAACTGGTGCATGCGTCACACTGTGCGCCACGTTATTGTTTCGGTGAAATGAATTTCTACAATACTGTTAATTCTACTCTCTGCAGTGTTTAAATGCTTACATATACACACAGTTACTGTCCGTCCACACATATGACTCGGTTCTGCTTCCATGCCCCAGCTTTGTTTACTTTTTCCCACCGAGGCTTCTAGACTTCTGATTGGCCAATATTTCTGCACGGTTAGGAATCTAGCGCCACCTGCTGCTTTGGCATGTTCATAGCAGCGTTTTCCTTCATTTCTGCCTTTATGTGTGGACGGGATTATTTTTTAAAACGAAAACGGAAAATCTCAGTTTTCAAAAATACCCATGTACGTGTGGACGTAGCCTCAGTCTCTGACTGGAAGCGCTAATTCGTCATTCGGCTTTTGTCAGACTAAAGTAACCGTTAAAACTGTTTGAAAAGCTAAGCTATACAACAAGGAGAGATTGAGAATTTCCTTTTAGTTCTCAGTTTATTTGATATTGACAAAAGTTAGTCAGTTTTGTCTGTTCTTCTGTAAAACAAACTAAGATTTGTTTTTAGAATTAATATTTTGTTTCTAAGTGGAATTGACAATTTAGTCTGTTTCGTTTGTTCTATTTTGAAACTTAAACGCTTTAGCGGCTGCCTTTTGTGTAGTGTGCAATATTTGCCTTTATTTATCTGAAAAAGTCTCATGTTCCTTAAGTACATCTACCCTGTTGAACTTATTATGGGAAATAAATATTTAAATAAAAACAAGCTGCTGATTATTTCACATTTTACTTGTGAGCAACGGCACATTTAAATCTTACAAATATAGTTATTTGGCTTATATCGTGATAGATATTGTTATCGCCTGAAATGAAAAAAACATATCGTGATATGAAAAAAATCTCATATCGCCCAGCTCTAGTTCTTATTAACAAAATAATAAGAGAGATTAAATGGATACAAATCAAGTAATCAATAAGACTGAACATCGACAGGAAACTCAGCACAATCCATCAGTAGACCCTGAAAAAATTTCAGCCTACCATGGTCAACTGTCCTACACTTTTTCAGCAGAGCACTCGTTACTGACCGAGTACAGCGGCGGACAGCGTGGTCTTGATGATGGGTAGTGAGGCATCATAGGCCTCGTGCAGGACGTGGACCTGCTGGCTCTTCAGCAGGTTCTTGGTCAGGATGCTCTGCATACCTTCCAGGATCCGGACCCATTTTCTCTTCTCTACCTCGCTCTCTGCCAGGACAAGCAGAGACACTGAAGACAGCTGCGAGATCAGCTGCGATGATGTCACCTGACCACGACAACAAAAACAATCAGAACAGGACACGCACTGGTGCTCAGACACCAAATGTTTTAACAGTGATGGGGTCCTCCTACTCTGAAGATGCAGGGGATGTCCTTCCTGGTTGCGTGGATCACATCGGAAGCCAAAACCGAACTAACGGACAAATCCTCATCCCTGAAAAAGTGAGATGCAAGAGATAATTGCATATACAAAAATAATACTTGTCACAAACTCCACACACAAAAAACCCCCCGCCAGCTTCACGCGACTGCCTAAATCTTCTCTAAACCAGCTAAATCTTTTCATTCTATTACAGTCTTCACAAAGGTATCAGAGTTGTCTCTGAACTACATGAACCTTATCAGGACTCACAAGCTGTCCTAACACTTAGGGCTACACAAACTTTCTTCAGACTTCGTCTCAGGACCTGGATTAACATGCCCACACGAACCTTCTCAGAAGTGTTCGCTCTCTGCGGTGTCACTTCCTGTTCCAACACAGTGAGGTTTTTGTGTAGCCAATTTAATTAAAAACATATTCTTGTTTCACAGTGCATTTTCACTGCTATGCAGATGACACAGAGCTTTATCTATCCATGAAGCCAGATAATCCACACCAATTAGTTAAACTGCAGGAATGTCTTAAAGACAAAGACCTGGATGACCTCTAATTTTCTGCTTCTAAATTCAGATAAAATTGAGGTTATTGTACTTGGCCATCAAAATCTTAGAAATATGGTATCTAACCAGATTCTTACTCTGGATGACATTACCTTTGCCTCCAGTAATCCCGCCCCTGAGATAGTCAGGGGCGGGACCTCTCTGATTGGCCGTGGTCCAGTTGAAAGTGCAGGTGGAAGTGGGAGGTGAGTAGCTTGAATAAAGCGATATCAATTCATTAAATCCTGAATCGACTTTAAATATAACTGTGTTTTGCCAGAAAAGCCAGATTCTCAGATTAAAGCTCACAAAACCATTTCAACAACAACCAAACAGCAGATGAGAGCAGGTACACGGATTCCACACAAAGACGTAAACACAGAACGGACCGACGCATCAGAATCAACTTTGTCTTTCTCGGCTTTCTCACCCGACGGCCCGTAGACGGACACGCTGTCGGAGCTTAGCGGTTCTGATGCGTCCGGTCCGCGCTGTGATTACGTCTTTTTGCGCTGATTCTGAGCTGCAGGTTTTGTCTCTCTCCAAACAAAATTCACCGAGCCAGCAGCAAAAGAAGCAGCAAACTGCGCTTCACATTTGATCAATGTCGTCGTGAATTTTGCTGTTTTGCTTCCACGACTATTAAAATCAGACTTCATGCACAGCTAGCTCTCTCTCTCTCTCTCTGTACTTCAAGAACAGTTTCCCGTCTCCAATCTCTGTTTTCTGTATTATTCATTCACTTATTACCCACCAGTCTACCGTTGTTTACAGCGCTGTCAGCTGCTGTCTTTTTCTTTTCTTTTTTTCACTTAAATGACCTCGGAAAAGAAAGCCTATTTTTTCTGTTGTTCAATACTGAAGAAATTGAAACTTTATATGCAGAACATTGTAGAATATTTTTAAGGTTATCTGCTCTAAAAAGCCAGACCAGGAAAATCTCCTTCATGTTTTTCTGTGTTTTATTCTCAGTTACTTTCACACAAAGGCATCTGCTGTGATGTTCACAATTCTGATGAAGTCAGTACTGATAAATGATCAGAATTATAATATTTCTGACTGTCTGAGGCTAAGTTGAATCGAATCGGGACTTTGAAAACCGGAATCGAATGGATTATAGAAATCAGTGATGATACCCAGCCCTAGTGAGCAGCCTAGGCACGACAGAAGTGGATGTAGCTGTAATAGGAAAAGAACTATTGCTGACTTTTCTGTTAAGTTAAGGCCTGATCCTTCTGCTTCTGAAATTCATATCCAGTGCTCTGACACGGTGTCAACAATCTTTGAATGCTGAAAAAGCACAGTGTATCCAGAAAAACACATTATATTATATCAATTATTATAAAATTTGTGTGCGCCTAACTTTTGTGCTGGTACGCCTAACTTTTTAAAGTTCGGCGTACCGGTACGCCCATGGCAAAAAGTTAGTCTAGAGCCCTGAGGACATGTCCTTCAATGCACATATTAAACAAAAATGTCAGACTGCTTTCTTCCATTTGCGCAATATCTCTAAAATTAGAAATATCCTGTCTCAAGAGTGACACAAAAAAACTAGTTCATGGATTTATCATTTCTAGCATACTTGCTGTTCCTAGATAATTTAAAAGTAGAATGGGAGTCTTCAGTTTTCAGGCCTCTTTTCTGTGGAACCAGCTTCCAGTTTGGATTCGGAAGACAGATACTATCTGTACTTTTAAGATTAGGCTTCAAATTTTCCTTTTTGCTAAAGTTATAGTTAGGGCTGGACCAGGTGACCCTAAACCCTCCCTTAGTTAAGCTGCAATAGGTGTAGGCTGCTGGGGGATTCCCATGATGCACTGGGTGTTTTTTCTTGTCTCACTATGTGTTAATAGACCTCTCTGCACTGAATCATACTTGCTATTAATTTCTGGCTCTCTTCCACAGCATGTCTTGGTCCTGTCTTCCTCCCCTCGGTCAGGGAGGAGCAGGGAGAGGATTTCTTCCTGTTAAAAGGGAGTTTTTCCTTTCCCACTGTTGCCCAACCACTTGTACATACAGTGGGGCAAAAAAGTATTTAGTCAGCCACCGATTGTGCAAGTTCCCCCACTTAAAATGATGACAGAGGTCAGTAATTTGCACCAGAGGTACACTTCAACTGTGAGAGACAGAATGAAAAAAAAATCCATGAATTCACATGGTAGGATTTGTAAAGAATTTATTCATAAATCAGGGTGGAAAATAAGTATTTGGTCACCTCAAACAAGGAAAATCTCTGGCTCTCACAGACCTGTAACGTCTTCTGTAAGAAGCTTTTCTGTCCCCCACTCGTTACCTGTATGAATGGCACCTGTTTGAACTCATCATCTGTATAAAAGACACCTGTCCACAGCCTCAAACAGTCAGACTCCAAACTCCGCCATGGCCAAGACCAAAGAGCTTTCGAAGGACACCAGGAAAAGTATTGTAGACCTGCACCAGACTGGGAAGAGTGAATCTACAACAGGCAAGCAGCTTGGTGTGAAAAAATCAACTGTGGGAGCAATCATCAGAAAATGGAAGATATACAAGACCACTGATAATCTCCCTCAATCTGGGGCTCCACGCAAGATCTCATCCCGTGGGGTCAAAATGATCATGAGAACGGTGAGCAAAGATCCCAGAACCACACGGGGGGACCTGGTGAATGACCTGCAGAGAGCTGGGACCAAAGTAACAAAGGTCACCATCAGTAACACACTACAACGGCAGGGAATCAAATCCTGCAGTGCCAGACGTGTTCCGCTGCTGAAGCCAGTGCATGTCCAGGCCCGTCTGAAGTTTGCCAGAGAGCACATTGATGATACAGCAGAGGATTGTCATGTGGTCAGATGAAGTAGAACTAGAACTTTTTGGTATAAACTCAATTCGTCGTGTTTGGAAGAAGAAGAATACTGAGTTGCATCCCAAGAACACCATACCTACTGTGAAGCATGGGGGAAACATCATGCTATGGGGCTGTTTTTCTGCCAAGGGGACAGGACGACTGATCCGTGTTAAGGACAGAATGAATGGGGCCATGTATCGTGAGATTTTGAGCCAAAACCTCCTTCCATCAGTGAGAACTTTGAAGATGAAACGAGGCTGGGTCTTCCAACATGACAATGATCCAAAACACACCGCCCGGGCAACAAAGGAGTGGCTCCGTAAGAAGCATTTGAAAGTCCTGGAGTGGCCTAGCCAGTCTCCAGACCTCAACCCCATAGAAAATCTGTGGCGGGAGTTGAAAGTCCGTGTTGCTCGGCGACAGCCCCAAAACATCACTGCTCTCGAGAAGATCTGCATGGAGGAATGGGCCAAAATACCAGCTACTGTGTGTGCAAACCTGGTAAAGACCTATAGTAAACGTTTGACCTCTGTTATTGCCAACAAAGGTTATGTTACAAAGTATTGAGTTGTATTTTTGTTATTGACCAAATACTTATTTTCCACCCTGATTTACGAATAAATTCTTTACAAATCCTACCATGTGGATTCATGGATTTTTTTTTTTTTTTTCCCCATTCTGTCTCTCACAGTTGAAGTGTACCTCTGGTGCAAATTACTGACCTCTGTCATCATTTTAAGTGGGGGAACTTGCACAATCGGTGGCTGACTAAATACTTTTTTGCCCCACTGTAGGTGGTCATATGACTGTTGGGGTTTTCACTTATTATTGTAGGGTCTACCTTATAATATAAAGCACCATGAGGCGACCGTTGCTGTGATTTGGCACTGTATAAATAAAACTGAATTGAATTAGAAGAAACAAATTGTCACTAGGTGTGAATGTGCGAATGAAAGTGAGTGCGAATGGTTGTCTGTCCCTGTATGTTGGCCCTGCGACAGACTGGCGACCTGTCCAGGGTGTACCCCGCCTCTCGCCCTATGACAGCTGGGATAGGCTCCAGCGCCCCCCGCGACCCTGAAAAAGGATAAGCGGAAGCGAATGGATGGATGGATGGATGAATTAGAAGAGCTGGAACTTGCTCCAGAGTCCAGGGATTTTTGTCAAAACAAGCAGACTCTTCAAAAGACCTCAAGTAGTGTTTTCATGTCCTGACAGAAGGTGACCAAACCGAATACCTGAGGTCGAGGACGAGACCGGCTGCCACCCCAGGCTGCGTGGACTTTCCCTCTGGGATGTCGTAGAGAAAGAGTTTACAGTCAGAGACCACGGCGAATGCTCGCTGCCAGCCCTTTTTCACCCCACTGGGCTTTGGAATCTGACGGAAACAAACTAGCTTGAGTATGTGGAGCTGCTACACAGTTACATCGTCAGTACCGTGTCAATGGACTCACCCTGACATAGCCCTTATATGCAGTGCCGATTCCCCTCTGGACGTCAATGCCCTGTGGCCTCTTGGCCTGCTCTGCTGGGATCGGGCAGACAAGAGGGGCGTGGTCTTTACAGGAAACGTGACAGATGAAGGAGCACACTGCAGAGACAGAGAGTCAGTCAGACACCTGTGACTGAACCAGAAGCAAAGGTGCTGTTAGCGCTGCGTACCTTCGCAGGCGTATCCCTGCCGGATTAGTCCCACCATCAGGGAGGTGCAGTGTGTGCACTGAGGCGGGCTGGAGAACGTCTTGATGCTCAGCTGGTGAGCTTTGGGCTGACACACACACACACACACACACACACACACACACACACACACACACACACACACACACACACAAAAATCTATTACAATTACTACAATCTGAGTGGCCCTGTGGAGTCATAGGACACCTGCGAGAACCTCAGGGTACCTTTGGTGTGGTCAGCGCTGTGCTCTGATAGATAGGCGAGGGGCTCGAAGGGACTGCTTTAATTTCCTGTGGACGCAAACGGGTCAATCAGTTAAACAAACCATAACATACAGGACACCTGTGCAAAGACTCATCTGTGACCAACCTCGTGTTCGGAGCTTGTGGAGGGTGATGGGGGCGTAGTGTCTGATTTTGCAGGGGTGGCATCTATGTCTGAAGGCTGCAGGTAAAAACCGTGACACAAAGATTATCAACACCTGATCAGATGAACTGTGACAACTACAAATGCACTATTGCAGTATTCATACAGCAGACACATGAAGTAGTACTGCAGTAATATGAGATTAAGAGGACTGATACTAAGCGATGCTTTTTTTTGTGTGTCGGCGGAGTTTATTCTGTGGATGGAGGTTTTTATAGTCAGTCGGATCAGCTGTGCAGGGCATTAATTTGACCCGAGTGGTTGTTGATGTCATTAGTACAAAGCTAGCAGCTATACTCGAGGTTGAAGGTGGCAGGTCACTGTCTGAAGAGGGGAGGGTAAACTTACTTCTTCCCAGAGAGCATACAGCAAGGAGGCAGAGCAAGCTGACATCTCAAAGTTACAAAGAGAAAGAAGCAAGATGAAGTTGAGTAAGTCAGCACTACACCTGAATGGCATCACTGTCCTGTGAGCTGCTGTGTGTGGGCTTGTTACTATGAATGGTAGGAAAGTCAGACAGGTAACTCACTCTGAAGGTGAGGTCTGGAGCTAGAGGAGACGTGTTGAAGTATTCAAAGATAGGGTCCTGGAAGTCCGGGAGCTTCAGACCTGCACAGACATATATGGTGAAGACACGCCCACAGACACCACTGGAACCTACCTGTCCTCTCAGACCCTAAAAATCATACACACATGGTCTGAGTAGTTTTGCCTAACCTTTGTCGGAACGTGAACGGGTCTCCTCCATCTCCTTTTTTAGGGTCTCCATCTGCTCCACCATTTCCTTGCTCCTTTCCTCCGTCTCCTTAAGCTTACTGTAGGCAGAGAGACATGGGTCAGATAGGTGAACACAGTACACAGATAAGATGACAGTCTGCCTTGGTATGACCTCTGACCTCTCCAGGTTGATGTTTGAGGCTTTGACTTTGCGCAGCTCCTCCTGGACCAGCTGTTTGGCTCTGATTTCAGCGTCCAGAGCCGACTGCAGCTCGAGGCGAGCAGACATGTCCAACTTCTGACTGCGGCGCACCTTCCACAGGGGGTCCTGGAGGGGGTGGAATCAGAGGGATAGGCACCTGTTTATTGTCACTGTACATCAAAGCTCAGAAAGCAAGAAATGGTGCAGTCGGACGATCAGAGCAGCCAATGAGGCTGTCCCCCAATTCAGGGTCTGCACACTTGAAGTACGCATTTTAAGTGCGGTTACGTCACCGCCACGCGACGGCGGCTGTCCCAATTCGAAGTGTACTTCAAATGCATACTCCAAATGCGCCGTCAATTTCCCCAAATATCAAGCGTGGTCCGGTGCACGCTTCGTGGTCCTATATATCCCACAATTCATAGCGCGACACACACGCACACACACGCCATAATAATCTGACAATACTATAATATTGGCCATATTACATTTATATTGCCAGAGTGAGATGATGTTAGTCTCATGAACAACATTAACTAATTGTTATTTACTAACTAATCTTAAATGACTGTTCAGCACAGAAATGAAGCCCAACAATCATGCTTTACAGTCCTGTGGTCTCAGCCTCAGATACTCAACTAATCAGTGATGTCATGACAAAAATGAATGACCAACAAAACATTTTCTCCTTCACTTCTGTCAAACAATGCCGTTTGTAACGTTTCTCGCGGTTAGTATCATGGTTGCTAGGCAACCTGAACAGCGCAACGAAGGCTAGACCGTCCCATTTCACAAGCCTCTCACTTCCACACTTCTCGTACTTATAGTACGCACCGTACGTAGTACGCGTAGTGCGCGTACTTCAAGCATGCAGACCCTGAATTGGGACACAGCCAATGAGTGTTCAATCAGGTGAGGTGATGTCCAGACATGTGATACCACCGATGTAGCTGCTGGAAAATGTGACATTATCATATGACGTCAAGATTTGACCATTTAAAGCCCTAAAGGATGCACTGCTTAAATTCCAGATGACTCTAAACCTTCAAAGATAACAGAAGAGTACCTGAAGTGTAGTACCTGACCCCCCAGGTGCCTACTCGAGGTACTCAGTGAGTAAAAACTAATGTGTAGACCGAGTACTGACTCAAGTACAGAGTAAACTACTCCCTGAAGTACAGACTGTGACACCACCTTAGACTAAAGCTTCGTCTCCACTCTGTCCCCACCAGACCTTGAACCCTCACCCTGTCCTGACCCTGGATTCATCTCGAGAGGTCACTGTAGACACCAACTCTCTTTGTAACCTCCTCATCTATGCTTCTGCTTGACCTCTGACTTCTCCAGGCTTCTGTGTGATCCACTCTATGACTTCGTCACAGCTGTCAGGAACCCGCACTGGGAAAGCCTCACTGCGTTCTAATATCAATGGTACACATGCAAGCCAATAGCCATGCAAGCATCTTTAAGCTCGCCCAGAAAGTGATTTTTGACTGGCTGGAAATCGTGACCAGCTCACTCACCCTCCTGTCTCCACCAATGGGAGGCCAGGGCTTCTTAGGGGGAGTGGCCACTCCTGATTCCGTCTAAGACAGCAGGTTTGAAAGGAAAAAAAAACCCCCAAACAAAATCAACACACAGATACAGACAGTACTACAGTCTGAAGAAGGTGGAGGACATTCCTGGATTTCTTTCACAATAAAAGCCACTAAGTTAAAACATAACTGAAGGGATAAAACATTTCTGAGTATTTGTAACATAAATTTTAAAAAAAATTTCTGCTATGACTGAGTGATGTCTGAACACACCTGTGACAGGCGGAGGCTTCAACAGGTCGCTTCAGGTGAAGTCCCGTGTGTGTGTGTGTGTTTGTGTGTGTGTTAGTGTTACCAGAGGTCTGGTTCCCAAGCTGGAGCTGCGTAGAGTTTCCAGCTCCTCCGTCATCTTGGTGGCTAGAGCCTGCAGATAACCTCGAGCATCCTTCTCGTCGCTGACCCTGAACACAGTGTACCACATGTCCTTAAAAATGTGTCGCTGAACCCGCGGCGGTGTCCAAGCAGCTCACGTGACTCACCACTGGATGATCTCTGCGATCTGAGCCTCCCAGTGAGCCACGCTCTCCTTCTTGGACGCCAGGTCCTGCAGCTCGTCTTCTAGTTGCCTATTCTGAGCCGTCAGGTTATCCACGAACGAGCACAGCTGGACACAACCACAACGAGAGCAGTATTACACAGCGGTGCTCCTAGTACTACAAAGTGTGCAGTAACAGTACTACAGGAGTATCACCTTGTCGGTCTCTGTCGTCAGTTTTCGGTTTTCTTCTGTCAGCAGGTTCTTCTCTCGCTCATGTTTCTTCTTGAGAGCAGTGAGAGCTTCTTCCATCTCGACTTGCCTGAGAGGGCACACACACACACTGGGTCAGCATGGATCTGGCCATGACTCACCTGTACCTGCCAGTAAACCCAGTTCAGGACTCACCTGTCCCTCTTGGCCTTGTCTAGCTTGTCTCGGAGCTGCAGCAACTCCTTGTTGGCGGTGAGCTGCGCCCCCTCAGACTCCTGCAAGTCTTTGCAGAGGTTTTTTATCTCAGAGGAGTGGGCCGAGTCCCTCCTCAGGAGCTCCTCCTCGTAGAACAGCACCTTCTTGTCCAGCTCTGCCTTTAGATGGGATAGTTCCTGCTGAAACTCCGCCCCTCCTGCTGCTACTCCACGGCCCTGCTGAGACTAGGATCAGAACAACTTCTGCATGACTGTGAGGACCGGTTCAGCCAGGGTTTGGCTTAACCCAGGCTCAAATTGGGATTGTGTGGTCATGATGGGTGTAAAGGGGTGTGTGTGTGTGTGACCTCTGACCTTTAGACTCTGCAGCTCCGCCTCCAGCTGTTTGGAGTAAACCTCGCTGTGCTCCCTCAGCTTCCTCTCCTTTGATGCCTCTGTCTGCGCCTCATCCAGCTGAGCCTCCAGCTAACACACAAACAAAAGGCTTTTTGCGGGTCGGTGGAGCTTACTGAGACTCAGACCTACTGAGATGGAAGCTCTGCGGGGGACCTAACATGGTGTGCACGTGGAGTGCACAGCAGAGCTGCGTTACAGCACATAAACATGAACATGTGTCTGCAGTGACGAAGACGCCACACCTCACAGTCCCGTCATAAACATTGAATATCAGAGACATCAATCACTGCTCAGGCTGAGCTGATGGGTGATGATGTCGGACTAGTGCTGCTCAAAATGAGTCTTATTTTCCTGCTTTTGCATTAAATTCTTATCATCCTCATGAGGTTCTTCATAACCACACCTGCAACACAGGTGTGCATGCTGTGGAACCAGCTGTCGACCCACCATCACCTCCCCCTCCACTCAGTGTCAGCAGATGGTTGGTGAATAGGGAAGTCACACAGCTTTTAGGTTTATATGACTTTTACACCCTGCTAACAAGAAGTGATGTCATTAGCAGTGGTTAGTGATTCATTCGCCTCCTTTCCTGTAACCCTGATTCACTCTCTGCAGATTAATTCCTTTGAGCTCATTCGGGTGTTTCCCACGTCACTGAATCTTTCCTGCCATTTTACTGAAGTCTGCACTTTATATGACATGTTTGGCCAATCAGAGCACAGCACCATCACTCAGGGTTGATCTGAACTGTGTATGTATGCTGCCTATGGAATCTGACATTAATATGACCTGAAATAATTTCTGAAAACCCCAAAGCTTCCAGTTCCTGCTGCTCAAGAGAACAAAGAGGAACAGCCTCCAACAGTCAGCGCGAACAGAAGGTGTGGTCAGAACACACCTTCAGACAGCGAGAGCGTCCCTCCATTAACCCAGAACCCGAACACTTTATGAAGGAGCCGTCGTAATTCATCTTATGATCTGACCAAACCTTTTAGACCCGTCTTGTCTCTGACATGTGCTCACGGCGCTTTAAACGCTTGGTTCCTTCTCGTTTTACATCAAAGTGTTCTTTGATTGACCAACGGCTTCCTGCTTATTACAGGAGTCTGTCTCCCTCTGCTGGTGAGCACGAGGAGGTGCACCTCAGGACTGATGGTGCACCTCCCGTTCTTTTCAGTTTGACTCTGGAATTCAACTTAGAAAGTCAGAAAACAAACTCTTAATCTGTAGAGCTGTACTGCTAACCACATAAGAGAACAGTATCATGCTGCACTGTTGGCGATACCCAGACGGCTCTACCTCACTTGTGAACCAAAAACAAATCCTCTTTTTCCTGCTTTGTCTGTCTCTCTCAGGCTCATCTTCAGACCTCTTACACTTCTGTTCCTGACTCCCTGTCATCAGGACATGTGCCCAATCATCATCACTGACAAATTACTTAAAGCGACCAACTGAAAACCCGACAGACGCTCCCTAACCCTCCATAACGAGGGTGAATGCTAACAGAGGAGACTTTCGTCTCTAAGGTTTTAATCACAAAATGGTCATTGCTGATGCTCTGCAGCCATCCTCACTCACCTCCTTACGGCTCTTCTCCATCTTACGGATCTCCTGCCTCGTGCCGTCCATCTTCTGCAGCAGCGCCTCCATCTCCTCTTCCTTGTCACGGAGCTGGCGGGTCAGGCGCTGCTTTGAGGAGCGCAGCTCAGCCATCCTCTCTGACAACTCAGAGAACTCCTGCAGCGCCAGCTTCCTCTGCGAGTGCGCCTCCTTCAACTCCTTCGTCTGACTCCTCAGGCGTTCCAGGGCGTCAGCCAACTGCTGCTCAGAGGGTGTGGGGTTTATTAGCTTGGGAATACATGACTATTAAGCCCCTTTTCATTAGTAACTACTCGGATTGACTTGCCACAGTTTAAAGGGTTTTCTGTAAGGTACCGTTTTAGTACCTGCTCACCCAGGGTTCCAAGCCATTTGAGCAGGTACTAAAATGTGACGTCGTCACACTGCATGCCACTGATTGGCTGGTCGGTAGCGTCACTCGATGAATCATAAGAGCATCTTGTTCACAAAAATCAAAACTGCCATTTTTGAAACCATGGCAATGAGGGAAATGGCTACAAAAACAGTCCGACGAGTTTGACGAAAAGCCACAGGTATGTTGTCACTTGGATGTCCACCTTTGTTGTAGCGTTCTGCATAGCAATTAAGTCGCGGGACGCTCAAACATGTTGCTATGACAACAACCACTCACATCAGTTAGTGCTGGATTGTAATGGAAAACGAGTTGATCAGAGTAGGTACTAATGGAAAAGGGGCTTTATTCTGAAAAACAGCTCCACCTGCGGCCAGATCCGCGTACCTTGTGAACCTCATCCTTCTCCTGTCGCAGGCTTTTCACCTGCTTCTCCATGCTCCTCAGTTTGGAGGCGGAGCTTTCATAGTCCTGTCTGAGAGAGACCGCCTCTTCCAGCTGGTGCTCCAGCCTGTCAGAGTCTGAGATTACAGGGGCAGGGTTTATTTTAATAAATAAAAAGTGTGACATTACTTTAATAACTTTATTTAAACTGATTTTTCTGCAGTACTGTCTCATTGGCTCCAACGTATTAATAAACATGTGTCTGTATGACATTAAACACGAGCTCGGGCGGAGCACAGAAACTTGAAATATTTAAGGTTTTCTGCGAGTGGCGCTGTTAAACAAACCTAACAGGAAATAAAGTTTCAGATGTCATTATTCAGTTCTTTTATTGATGAACTCCGTGCCTGCAGACTGCAGACCATATCAGGTGCTACCACCCCAACTGTGTCTGTTACCACGGAAACATCCTCTGACCTGCCAGCTTCTTCTTGAGTCGTTCAATCTCCTCATTGAGCTTCTTGATCTCTTTGTCTCGACTCAGAGTTCCTCCTCGAGCTGGAGCCTGCAGGGCCTGAGTCGACTCTGTGGGAGGACAGACGCAGTGAGGTCACAGCGAGTACTGCAGGAATACTGATCGAGTCCTACAGAGTACTGCTGGAGTCCAGCAGTGTACTGTGGGAGTACTGCTGGAGTCCGCCTCCTCCTTACCCTGCAGTTTGCGGTTCAGTTCCTGTTTCTCCTGCTCCAGTCGACGAATCCTCTTCTCAAAAACCTCCACCTCCTCCCCTCCTGTTCCACCATCTGTTTCGATCTGGACACGCAACCACGCCCTGCTGACAGAGCTGCGGTCGGAGAAGCAGCTGTCGGTGGTGTAGGTGAAGCCAACGAAGGGGAGGTGCTGCCCTGTAAAACCAGTGTGAGACACTGGAGGTCCAATGTCCTGTAGAGAGAAGACCTGTCAGCATGAAGGACTGTGCGGACAAGAAGGGCCACTGGAAAACCTGTGGTCTCAGAGTCACCTGGAGTCTCGGGGACTCTCAGAGACTCTTAGGCCCCAGACTCAGTCTGACTGCCCTGTGACTCCAGGTGACTCTGAGACTGATGGAGTCTCAGAGCAGTCAGATTGATGGAAGGCCATTTCACACAGGGAGCAGCACATACTGTACTGCCCTCTGCAAAGCACAGTGAAAGCACTCTGGCGGGGAGAAGTCCCACATGCCACGGTCAAAGTTCAACTGGGTTGAATAAAATTTACGTAACTCGCTCCAGCTAGTGGTGATCCCACTACATGCTGCTTCCTATGTAAAACGGTCTTGAGGATAGAAAGACGGTCCTCACCGGGTTCTTCAGGACATCATCATCTACGTCAAAGTTTGAGGTGTCGGTGGGTGAGGACACCTCGGGGATGTAGGGGGCCCCGGTGGACCGGATGTTGTCCCAGTCGATGCCGTTGAAGAAAGGGTGGCTTTTAAAATCAGAGATCCCATTAAGTCCAAGGCGACGATCCCTGGAACAGAGCAAGCCCTGGATCAGATCCTTGGCATCTTCAGACACATCGGTCACATGGGAAGGGAACTGGAAACGCTCCTGGAAACAGCAAAAGAAAAGACAAGGATACGTTCAGAGGAAGAGTCAGGAAACTGGACAAAAAGGCGAGCGTGCGCTGAGGGACGAGCTCTGATTCAAAACAGGAAGTGGGACGAGAGCCTGGAGACAGACTTGTAACCTGGAAACAGCAGCACAGCACGGGCAGGACAAGAGTAATCCAATTACAGAGCACAGTATCATTACCCTGACAGAGTGTAATCTGATTACTGTAACAGCTAGTGTCTTTATTTATTCTGAAAGACAGTCCAAATACTCTGGCAGATAGAACAGTCCATGGTTCTGACCTCATGATTCATGATCTTGCCATAGGTTTCAACCAGCGACTCAGCGTAGAACGGTGTCTCGCCATACAGCATCTCATACATGCACACACCCAGCGACCACCAGTCACACTCTGGGCCGTAGCGGCCCATCCCGTCCTCCATCGCCTGCAGGATCTCTGGGGAGATGTAGTCTGGCGTGCCAACTGCCACCGAGGACTGAACCTATAGTGAAACATTGGGATGGACCGAGGTTACAAAAGGTCATCCAGAAAAGGTCAAAGGTGAACTTAAGCTCAAGTAACAGAACTAAACAAGCTTAATTAAGCTATTGAAGTTCCTGAATTAAGACCAGCACTAAGATTACCAGGGTTAACCTTAAACTAGACTAACGAGAGCACTGTTAGCTTCAAAGAGGCGATGGGAGCGTGACAGTTACCGTGCCGTCCTCCATCATGCGGAGACAGGATCCGAAGTCTGCGAGGCGAATATGGCCGTTGACGTCGAGCAGGACGTTGTCGGGTTTGATGTCTCTGAAAGACGAAAAACATATTCAGCTAGTCATCGTCACCTTCATCCCAGACAGGTAACATGGTCAGCTGATGCCGCAGCAGGATCTGATTAACCACACACAGTATAAAGATGGGTGGCGCTACTGTGCTGTGAACCCATTGGTCCTTTTCAGATGAGTGTTTTTGCTGTCACCATTTTGAGTTTTGAAGCTGGCGGTGACGAGGGGCTGTCTCTGAAATCACACACTCACTGTGACAACCTCCACATGGTCATTTCTAAAACATATGACCAGGCGTACCAAACGGGATGTGCGTCCATGTTTTATCTGACTCCGATCACGTGATGCACCTTAAAGCGCCATCGTTTCACTGTGTGTGAATAAAGATGTGTGAGACTGAACAGCAGCAGGTTAAAGTTCAGCCATCTCAGGAAGGAAAAGACCAGCTGAGCAGGAAGGAACTACATTTCCCAGAGGACACTGCAGCAGGAAAAGCACACTTCCTGGATACAGAGGCACATACCTTTGGTAGGGCCAGTACAACTTAAGAGTACAGTGTGAAGTACAGGCAGTGCAGTTTGCAGTACTCCGAGTACCTGTGTATGTAGTGCTGCTGATGGATGGAGTGGATGGCGAGTACCATCTCAGCCACGTAGAACTTGGCCATATCCTCAGGAAGTCGATCCTCAAACTTACTGAGCAGCGTCAGCAGGTCACCACCCACGTAGTAATCCATCACCAAGTACTGCAGTACAGGTACACACAGAGGAGTTAAAGATAGTACCAGTACCAGTCCCAGTCCCACAGGGGACAGCAGCTAGTACTCACCAAATAGTTGTCATCCTGGAAGGCGTAGTGCAGGTTGGTGATCCACTGACTGTCTCCTTTCACCAGGACGTCACGCTCTTCACGGAAACATGCCGTCTGCACTCACAGCATACCAACACGTCAATAACATGCCCACAGCACACTAAGGTCACAACAGCCCATTACATGATCATGAAGAGGAGCCCACCTCTGCTCGTTTTAGCATCTCCCACTTATTGAGGATCTTCATAGCATAAACTTGCTCCGTGTGCTTCATCTTCACCACGGCAACCTGACAGAGAGAGAGGGGGCGAGAAACATGAACACACAGGTAAACACAAACACCTGCAGCACTATGCGCCAAGGGTCCAGAATGATGCCATGTCAAATTTGTGTGCCTCCCACAGGTGTATCACCTGTGCAGTGTTGCTGCTATGGTCTCCATGGTGACCGGGTGTGTATCTTTAACATCACTTGCTGAGCTGGTCTGAGCACATGACATAGAACCCCACCCACACAGCTCACCTGGACTTACCTGAGGACAGGTGTGTCACAACCATGCCTGCCCGGTGCTTCGGGACATACCTGAGGACAGGTGTGTGTTTATGTCCCGAGGCAGCAGGCAGGTGTGGTAGTGTCACACCTGTCCTCTGGTATGAGAAGAACGCACACACAGAAACAGACACACGCTGACAGCGGCTGCTGAGGACACTCGCTCTGCTTTACACATTACCCAAAAGATCCTAGAGAGGACGCTTAGTGCAGATCTCAAACACCAAAGGACTACAAATACCACAGTACTGTGTGGGTTCTGATATGTGTGCACGTCTTCACTGCATGTCTCATGGGAAACTGCATCCATGCTGTAAAGAACTGAATTGCTCTGTCCCCTCGTACCACGATTATGTCAAACTTCTTGTCTTCATAACAAATAAGACCCCACCAACCCGTCTCTGTTCACATTAAACAGAACTTAAATATTTCAGCCAATTAGGGCTGTGCGATATGACCAAAATCTCATATCCCGATATAATACATCTATCGTCCCGATAACAATATAAATCACAAAACTGTAACATTTTCTGTCAGCTTGACTTGCGTGAAGTGTTTCCAGCTGGGCGTTGTGTTTTAACAGATGCCTGAAACTATACATTTTTAGTCATAAGTTGTAACGGCCGCCGTTTTCTTTGTGATTATTTATTTCACAGCGTGCTGCGGGGAAAAGCCTGTTCTAACGTTTGAGTCTGACGGCTCTTTTTTTGCTTCTCATCCGTAAATACTCTGCATACTCTTTCACGTGATTCAGTTTATTTTGAAAAGTCTCAACAGGATCTTGAGCTTTATTGTGAAAGGTTTATGTGGAAAATAAACAAGTGGACGGCGGAGCCACGCGATGGTTTTACCATCATTGTTGCTAACGACAACGCATAAAAACAGGCGCTTGTCCGTCCGTAGTGTGGTTATATTAAATATAAGAGAAAGAGAGAACTTTAAGAAATTAATATAGCCACTACAGTGACCAACAAAACAGTGAAAAAATATTGCCGTAAACAGTTTATTTTGCGACACCACGAAACAAACGACAGCGTAAAATGAAACGATAGACGTCTTTATATCGTCATCTGATATATGTCGTTATATCGAATAGCCCTGCAGACAATCACATCGTGGTGTGCTGCAGGACGTTTAATATGAGATCTCCATCAGCGTCCACGATGATCTTCAGATTATCCTGGATTATCATCTCCACCCTGGATTATTTCTGGGCCACAGGCTCAGGTAAGGAGAGGAGGGCGGGGCTGTATCCAGTTTTAGGATGGAGACGACCTCCAAGCCTACAGTGCGAGGAGCCTTGCGACCAATCAGGTTACAGAAACAGGGTCACAGTTTCTCTCTGCTGACTTGTTTTTTTGCCATTTGTTTGTCAAACCAACAACAAACACATGACATGACTTGTATTTGTTCGGTTACCCTGCCTCTGATGATGTCACAGGTGGTGGAGTTAATGCCTGCGACATTAACTGAAATTGAGTTTTGTTTCAGGGATTGGTCATCGCGCCGTCTCCTCCTCCATCAAGTTTGTGTTCCTAACAGCTTCCCGTTCACTTCCTGTATTTGCCTGGAATCTGAGCCCTTCCCGTTTTCCCTCAGACTGCAGAGGAGGATGGGCGGAGCCTCCTCCAAGCCACTGCGACACAGTGTGGCGTCTCAAACACACAATCAGGACAGGAAATCCCAGTGCTAAGGTGCTTTACAAAGTAAGAGTGTATTTATTCTATCTACACATGAATACATCGTGTTTCCTTTTCGTCACCTTTAGTCGCCTGACAAGTCACAGGTCATCAGGAAGTCTTACCTCTCCAAAAGCTCCTCGTCCAATCACCTTCAGGATCTCGAAGTCGTCTTTGTGCAGCCGCATGTCCTTCACCGTGGTTGTGAATGGCTTCACTGGAACACACAGAAGAACTGGGGTAATGTCACACGCACGCAGAGGTCCACACTAACCCAATCTCATACAGGTAATGTTCTGTTGTTGACTTCTTACCAGATCAAATCACAATGGTAACAGAGGCTGAAGCCCTCACCTGGTCAAGAGCAGGTTATATTCAGAGTTTAAAGCAGAAGCGGTCCTCTGATTCTTTTATGTGCATCAGTGTGCAGCTTGTTCCTGAGAGCAGTGCATGAACCTAGAGCGGCTCAGACTGAACGTTCATGTGCTGATGCAGCAAATATTTAAATCTTTTTCTACTTGATTCTACTTAACTCTGATCTGCTACAAACACAGGACACCAGGAATGTTCAACCAATCACATTCATCCACTCTGATCTCAGTCATCAGTCTGTGTGACAGGAAATGTTACCGTTTGTGTTTCAGACACGAATGTGCAGTCGTTGCTTTAAAAACAAAGACAAAATCATTAACTGCCATTCAACTTGTATTTTCCTGCTCTGTGCCACAAATGACCAGATTAACCAGTTTCACCTCTCAGATTATTCACAGATTTTTTGGTTCTTTACAGATTTTTACTTGACAGCATCTCTGTAAAAGAGGAGTCACATGAGAGGTGAAATGTCCCTTTAAATTGCTCAGATGCTATCAGCTCTGCCCCTTTCACGTGAACTCGCAGGTTAAACCCTGAGTTAACTCAGCGAGATGATAACCAGGTTTGTGTGACCTCTGACCCTGATTGCTGACGTTAGGTTAAACGCAATATTCCTTCTAATTTTTCACGTGTCTGAGCGAACACACAAAGTAAAAATAACTTGAACTCCAATTTTGAAAACAACTTCTTTTTTTTTGCTCTGACTTGTATTATGAGTCTGTGGTCTGGGAGAGAGTCCTGTAACTCTTTGTCTGCAAAATACAGAATGACCAATGTTGGCAATTAATTCAATAGTTACTTCTTCAAAAAAGTAACTGAGTTTTGCAAACAAAGTTTTTTGCAGCCGTTTACCTAAAAATGCAGCCAAGGCGTTTTTTAAAATAAACATTTAAAACTATTTACAGAACAATCAGGTGTTCTGCATCAAATTTGATGCCACACAAATTATTTGTGCCTCTCCAAAAAATTATTTCTGTCCACTATGAGATAAAGGAGAACAACAGCCTGATATCTGCAGGCCTGACAACAGCAGATGTATCACTCCTGTAACATCTGTAACACTCAGTAGTCGCCTCATTGTTCTGACACACACAACAGAACTATTGACTACACTACACACTAACTACACAAGATTTGCGCTAAACGTCGCAAATCTCTCACATCTCAAAACACCGCCGCAACACCTAAAACTTCCCTCTTCCTAAACAACTAAATGCCATGTTGCCATATCATTTTTTGATTGGTCCACATAGTACATTTGCTCACAGGCGGAGAGCGCTTTCGAGCGTTTTCCCTATAAAATGCCGTTTTTACAGTTTCTTCCCGCAATAAATATAAACAATGATCGTATTAAGGAAAAAACAAACATTGCATACATTTTTATCATAACTCTGGTTTTACGTGACCTATCAACACAATTTAAAAACTGGTATTAAGTCCACATTTTTCCCGTCAATTGTTCCATCTGTCCTGCTCACATCTCCAATGGTTGTACACGTTGTCATTATCGTGGCTTCACTCCACATCAGCCACGCCGCTTTGCTAGCTAAAACACCGGTGTTGGCACATAAGAACGCTGCCATAGTCTGTCAACGACGTTGATTAGCTGCGTATATACGAATGTGAATCGCATCATTGGCTGGACTATGATGCGATTAATCCCATACCGGAGCAGCCAGTCACTTACTGACTAACACTGCATAACAGAATTGTTAAAGTATTTATTTTAATTTCAATTCAGGTTAGATTTTTTTTGTGCGCAACACAGATTTTCTGTGCGCAGAGACCGTGCCAGCAGTGCGCAATTGCGCATGCGCGCAGTTTAGAGGGAACATTGGTTAAACGTGTCCTGATAACAGAACGACCCGAGTCGTGAGTTAGAGGCATTAGTACCCTGCATGCTGTCAGCTCATCATTTATTCATCTGATCTGAGATCAGATTTATCTGGGTCACTCACATTTACTCTCATAGAAACCAGAATAGAAACACAGCAGAGGAGCTGAGCTGGTTTCAATTCTTCCTCAGAGCCCTGACTTAACGTTTGCAAACACTTTCGGTCTGACTGATGTCACTGCTGTGACATCAAAGGCTGAGGGCTGAGAAAGAGCACAGAATAATTCACCACGTCATGGCGGCATTACGGTTTCCATGTCTACGAGTCTGCTGCCGTCCGACTGATGGAGACATGTCTGCAGAGTGGCCGTGACTGCTGGTCCTGTTTTAGTTCTGCAGCAGGTGGAGAACTTTGTCACTGATCAATAACGGATGGAAGCCAGTTATTGATTAGCGATAAAGTGGTTTGTCATACATTATTAATGGAAGACAAATGAAGTGAGTGCATCCTCTCCTGTCCCCGCCCTCTTAGGTGAGGGCCTGAGTCTAAGAACCTTGTGATTGCTCAGAGACACTGACAGGTGTGAGCGATGCTGTCTGAAGCAATTATGGATTACTTTAAAGCATGGGTGGGGAACTCCAGGCCTTGAGGGCCGGTGTCCTGCAGGTTTTAGATATCACCCTGGGTCAACACACCTGAATCACATGATTAGTTCATTACCAGGCCCCTGGAGAACTTCAAGACATGTTGAGGAGGTAATTTAACCATTTAAAACAGCTGTGTTGGATCAAGGACACATCTAAAACCTGCAGGACACTGGCCCTCAAGGCCTAGAGTTCCCCACCCTGATCTAAAGGAGATGGTATCAGATCAATAACACACCTCAGTCAAGTTATGAAATCATGTTTAGGTGATCACTGCCTTCATAATCTTCATCACCGACTGTCCTGATCAGCTTCCTGCTTATTTGTATCAAACCTTCCTGTAAACATCACCTGAACACCGTCTGTCATTGATCACCCATGACCTGATCGGTCTTACTCATCACTGACATCATCGGCGCATGCAGTTGGCCTTCACAGCGGCTCCAACTCAGAGCAGAATTGCAAATTGAAACCAGGTCACAGAAACCAGGACAGGAACAGGCTGAACCAGGCCAAACTGGGCCAGAGTGTTTCAGCTGCACAGAAGCTGGAAGCTGATTCAAGACCAGCTGATCGATTACACTGTCACTGAATGATATTAGCCACATGCAGTCACCATGGAAACACTAACAGTCTACATGGGACCCACAACCAGGGCAGGAAGGCGGAGCCTGAAAAAGCAAGGATTATCCTAGTGTTCATCCTGACTCAACTTTAAACCTAATCACCTCGATTATTGATTGTATATCATGTGACCACGTCAGACCACGAGAGACCCGGAGACGCCGTTTAAGCCTTCAGAATCCTCTTTCAAGGAGCTCCACAAACCTGGAGCTGAGCTCAGGGGAGAGAGCCTTCAGACACCTGTGAGGTGAATCTGTCTCTGACCCCTCAAGCACCCTGGATCGACCCCACGTACACCTGAAACTACCTGAAGCGTGCTACACCTGGATCTCCTTGATTGACCTTTGACCTTCAGTAGGCCAGCTCCAGTCTGCTGAACCTGACCCCCACCCACCCGGGTCTTACCCCACTCCAGGAAGTCGGTGACGTGCTTCTCCCTCTTGAGCGGGGACTGGGAGCACTCTGTGTAGAAGCAGAGCAGCAGGTCTAGCAGCGCCTCCACGTTCAGGCAGCCGGCCGCCCGCTGCTCCAGCAGCAGCTCCTCCAGTCGCTTCAACCGCTCCTGCGCCGACATCCTGCTGTCGGTCCCCGCCGGACTCTCCAGGATGCTCCGCCGGGCCCGCGTCGCTCAGTCCGGGTGTATCCGCCGCCGAGGCTCCGCTTCCTGCCTAGCTGCTAGCCGTTAGCCGTTAGCTCCAGGAGAAGCTTCCCGACATTTTGAGCCGCGGGGTTCGGAGCGTCGCCGAGAGTCCTCCGGTCACCGTGGGTCACCGTCGGTCAGCAGCCTGCGGGCCTGCCTCTGTCCGCCCTCCTCCGGCTCTAATCCGGTAAATCTGCTCTTTCCTCTCAGGATCAGGACGTCGGGCGGACCGTCGACTCTCAGGTCGGCCGCCGCTGCTCCATGTCCGCCGCTCGGTTTGTCGGACCGGGGCTGGCTCCGGGGGCGACTGCGCAGGGGTCAGAATGTCCGAGTTCTCCGTGGGAGTGGGGGAGAGCGTCACGGGATCACGGCCGGTTTGAGGAGAGTTCGAGGCGGCTGCCGGTGTGGCGGAGCGCTGGGAATATGGCTGAATCCAGGACGGAAGATCCCGAGCAAGCGGAGGAGTTGTGTCCCGCTTCCGGTGCCGGGGAGCGTCACAATAAAATATCCGAGCTCAGAAAACCAAGAGTCAGTGACGAGCATCAACAAACCGCAAGAACAGAAGGACTAGACACATGGTAAATGGACTGGTTCTTATATAGCGCTTTTCTTCTCATCTGAGCACTCAAAGCGCTTTACACAACTTGTGCATTCACACAAGCACATTTTCTAAGTTCTTTCTAACTAACATTCACACTCCGATAAATACATCGGAGAGCAATTTGGGGTTTGCTGTCCGTCCAGCCCTCTGCACATGCTCAGAAAACCAAACATTGCATATTTTTTATCATAACTCTGGTTTTACGTGGCCTATCAACACAATTTAAAAACTGGTATAAAGTCCAGTTTTTCCGTTACTTCTTCCGTCTGTCCTGCTCACATCTCCAAAGGTTGTACACTTAATGTGGCTTCACTCCACATCAGCCACGCCGCTTTGCCAGCTAAAACAGCGGTGTTGGCACATATTTACTTTAATTTCAATTCAGGTTAAAAAAATTTTGTGTGCGCAACGCAGATTTTCTCTGCGCAGAGACCGTGCCAACAGTGCGCAATTGCGCACGTGCGCAGCTTAGAGTGAACATTGGTCTCCTCCATCGTTTAACCTTCCCTTTCACCCCTGTCTTCAAGAGCATCTGGCTGTGTCCCAATTAAGAGACTGCACGCTTGAAGTACGCGCACTACGCGTACTACGTACGGTGCGTACTATAAGTACGAGAAGTGCGGAAGTGAGAGGCTTGTGAAATGGGACGGTATACGCTTCGTCGCGCTGTTCAGGTTGCCTAGCAACCATGATAGTAACCGCGAGACACGTTACATACAGCTTTGTTTGACAGAAATGAAGGAGAAAAATGTTTTGTTGGTCATTCATTTTTGTCATGACATCACTTTGATTAGTTGAGTATCTGAGGCTGAGACCACGGGACCACATGATTGTTGGGCTTCATTTCTGTGCTGAACAGTCATTTAAGATTAGTTAGTAAATAACAATTAGTTAATGTTGTTCATGAGACTAAAGTCAACTCACTGTGGCAATGTAAATATAATATGTAAATATAATATGGCCAATATTATAGTATTGTCAGATTATTATGGTATATATCTCATAGTAATCTATCATAATAATCTGACAATACTATAATATTGGCCATATTATATTTACATTGTGTGTGTGTGTGTGTGTGTGTGTGTATATACATATATATATATATATATATATATATATATATATGTATATGTGTGTGTGTGTACAGTCTATCTGGGTCAGATATAAACCAGGTTTAGGTGGAGTTTCTATATAGCTGGGTGGGTGCTATGATGTTACTGATAGTGAACTTTATTTTATTCATAAGGTTAGTTAGTAGAGTTGTCAACCGTCCTGTAAAAAGACGGAATCGTCCCGCATTGAGAGAAAACATTACGTGTTTCGTATTGAACTGAAAAGGAGCACAGTTTGTCCTGTACTTCAGCTAGAATGGAAAAAGACACAAAGCTGGATTTATTCTGTCTTTACGCTGCACAGCTGCCTCTTCTCCTGTCATTCTGTCCCCCTCCCTCTCCTGTTGCTACTTCAATCATGAAACTGATCAGTGATCAGCTGATCGGCTTTTCTCTCTTGTTTGTTTATCACTCACTTTGCGCCAGAAAGAAGAAACCAGCGGATGTCACATTAAACAACAGCTGCACGTTTAAGCTTGATCAGCTGTTGTTAGAATTTATTTAATATTAATTTCTAGTATCAGCTGATGTTTGCTGGAGCCACAGCTGTAAAAGCTGCTGGTCATGATATGTTTGTATATGTGGCAAGAGGGAAACATGAAGATGAAACCAGGAGATGTCCTTACTGAATCATCAGAGTTGAACAGGTGATTGAGAAACAGGTTTACCTTTTAGGTGACATGAATGAGTTGAAGGGAAGTTATGAACTGTTTCTGAGAGACAAATAACACCAGGAACCTTTTTCAAGCTGACAGCTGGTAACTGTGGGGGGCCAGGTAGGGCATTAACAGGGAAAGGGGAGCACAAAGAAATATGTTCTTATTCTCATTTAAAATGTCATGCTTTTATTAATTATCTGAAGCTTACAACCAAAGTTGTTATCTGACGTAAAATGTATAGAAATCATACATATACCAACAAGACAGTGTACATCACTGTCACAACAGCGTCTGTTTTCATTCAAAGGCTTTATGGCTTTTCCTATAATACCTGGGGGGGGGGGCGATCTCTAGTCAAAATGCCCGGCTGATTTTTTTTTTGTCCCAGTCCAGCCCTGTTGACACCACGTATTTAAACTCATACATCTTCACTACCTTTGCTTCTTCAGTTTGGAGAATTTCATCTAATTTAAGATTGAATAAATTGATCACTCGATTAAATATTTTTTGTCAGTTTATATTTTTGTATATTATTATATTTTATAAATGTTCACAAAAACAATAAAAAATGTTTTATTTTATAGCTGATCTGAGAGATATGATGATCATTTAAATGTTCTGAAATCCCAAACAATCAATCAATAATCAGCTGCTTGTTTAATTATCATTATCAAAAAGGATTTTTGTTATAATTCTTCAGAATTATTTAAATGTGTTTTTCAATAAAAGATGTAATTTCTCATAAATATGAAAAAAGCAAAAATCTGAAAAATATTGAAAAACACTTAAATGTTAGATTAATATATTTATTTATAACCAAAGATAAGCTCCATTGGTTAAAATAAATAAATTAAACAGGATTTAGTTTCTTTTATGTCCAGCAAAAAGTCTCTGCTGGCCCTCTGACAGCAGAAATCAACCCCCGGCAGCTGGACGAGCTTTCCGTCTTCTTTTTTTTAATATAACATTTGAAAAATCTAAATAATTAAAACAGAAAAAAAATCACAAATATGAAAACTGTAAAGCGGCTGTTAGCTGGGATTTTATTCTGAAGGCCTGAGTCCTGCTCTCGGAAGTTAGAACGTGCTGCTGTATGCAGGCGCGACTCACCTGCTCTTCGCTCCCTGAGGAACACCGAGGCCCCGCCTTCCTGCACCGGAAACGCTCCAGATACATGACGTCACGTCATGGTTGAGAGGAGCTGAAAGAGGCTGGTACCATACAGGCATTAATAACGAACAGAAAAACTAAAAACAGATTGAACTCCTGACTTCTACGAGATTTTTGATTAAAAGGAAGAATTTTGCTTTCAAAGTCTGAAGGAATCTGAAACTAGCATCATCTGTAAAATCGAATTAGTTCCCATAAATTAGAAAAGTTAAGTCAAGCCAACTTAAGATAACCACGTTAGGACAACTTATTCACAAGTATTACAAGTACACAGTACTACGAATAACTCGATGTTTCTGAGTGAGCAATATTAATGTTTTCCCACTGACAAACATTTCATGTTCTACTAAATTTTTAGTTTTAAACAAAATCACATTATGTTTTATCAGCCTTGGACTTGAGAGATTTCTAATACAACACTTAATATAAACACTGTATGTGTGATTCAAAGATCATTTAAAAAAAGAGCCCAACTTTTATTTTCAAAAATCAAAAAAAGTAAATTAGCCGACATACTGTTCTGCTGAACAACACACACGTTGTTGTGTTATTTAATTATATTTTAAAAATATTGTCACTTTTAAACTGAATATTTATTTGTTAGACCATTTAAAACTTTAATCTTACAGTGAAACGAAGTCTCAGATTTAATTATTCTAAATTAAGTTTAGGCTTCTTGTAACTTTGTATTGTAGTTACAGTACTGATAAAATCGATATACAGTGGTCCCTCATTTATCGCGGGAGTTGCGTTCCAAAAATAACCCGCGATAGGTGAAATCCGCGAAATAGCCTTTATCTTTTAAAAACAATTATTATAGATGTTTTAAGGCTATAAACCCCCTCACTATATAGCTTATACACTTTTCTCAGATAGGCATGAACATTTTCACACTTTTCTCTCTTGTTTAAACACCCTCAAACTTCAAACCTTTGTAGAAAAATAAGTCCAGTCAGGGGCATTTATAGAATGAAACCAAAGGCACCCGCGGTTGCCTTTGATGGTGCAAAACGTCTCGTCGACATTGTTGTGTTTGTTGGGGAGAAAACTTACAAACATACAGTACAGCACTTCAGAGTCACACTGCCAGCGATTGAAGATTTATGTAAATTTGACAAGCTGAATGTATTCTGTACTGTACAGGAGACACGGCACGAGATTGATTGACAATGGTCTACAGTCAATCAGGATGCACAACACAGGCCTAGACAGGTAAGTGACGGAAGTGACGGACAAGGTAAGCGACTCATGTTGTAACTGACATCAGACGCCGGAGATTTTGGCGGAAAATTAAAGCAAATGGTAGTTTAGATTTGAACAAATTCATTTAAGCTTTAGTATTACCAAATACACTTATCAATTGTCTTATAACTAACAATATTTGTCTAAATAATCTCCAACACCCTGGAGAACAACGGGGAGAGTTTAGAGACTCTCCAAGATTATATTGATCAGTGCTTTCAGGATCTCGTGATGAAGAAGGCCCGGTGTGCAGCTTCCCCAGCCAAATCTGAGACGCCGTCGTCGAAAAGACAACGCCCGGCGAATCTGCCGGGCGTTGTCTTTTCGGCACAACATCGCCAGCCGGCAAAGATATTGCCGACATACTGGAGTCAATCGACAAGCGATTGTCCAGTTTCGATGCAAGGCTGTCCTTGGTGGAGATTCTTCACCGAGAATTTAAATGCTTGCGAGAATCCCTGGAGTACAGCCAGCAGCAGGTGGAAACGCTTGCTGCTGAAAATGCCACGCTAAGGGAGTCGGTGAAATCTCTCACAGAAAATATCACCACCCATCTTGAGGAGTTTGCCCCCTCACATATACTAATGTGCCACAAACAGGACTTTAATATCACCAACCATTCCCATTTTATTACGGTGTATCCATATAAATGGCCCACCCTGTATAATGACACTCCCGAAACATCAGCTTCTGTTCTATGGGAAGCAGGGAAAGCTGTGATGAGAGGTAAAATAATTTCTTTCTCATCACATAAAAAGAAAACAAAAATATTCAGGAATTAGAAAAAAAACATCAAATCACTAGAAGAAGCCTACGCGTCAGCCTCCCTCTTCCCGCTCCACCACAACCACCCACACATGCAGGGCTTTGGAGTAGGGGTATGTCACCAGGGTGCAGAGGAGGCAACCCCCCCCCCCCCCCGTCCCCGTCCCCTTCTGGCTGCCTCTGCCTCAATTTTATCCCACAACTTAGACATTCACATTACTCACACTCTCATTACACATACATATAGGATCTTGGGGGTGGGCATGCTACACGGAATCCAAATTACCATCAGGGTGTACACCTCACCCCTGGCGTCGTTGCCCACCTCTCAATTTTAAATACATGTAGACATTGAGGGCTAGCAGGAGGGGCTATGCGCTTACCTGCTGCTCTCTGGCAGGTAGCTCCATGCCCTCCTGGGTTTTAAATGCACCTTAGAACACACATGCATCAACACTACAATGAGCGGGTGGAGGGAGGTTTGGAGTCTTCTCTCACCCCCATTCTCTGCGGCCTGCTGGAGCGGGGGGGCTAGGAGGAGGAGTTGGCCGTCCGACTGGGGTCTGGAATGTGGGGCCTCCCTGCTGCTGCGGAGTCGGGGCGGTCTGCCTCCCCCCACCGCAGGGAAAAGGGTAACACCACCTGGGTCTGGGTGCAGTTCCCCCCTCCAGGGGCAAGGGTACCTAGACCTGGTTCGTAGAGTACGCTTGGGGAGTGTGATTGTGTGTACAGCGTCTCTTTATGTCTGTCTCCACGTTGGTTGAGTGTGGAGTAAGTGCATATGAGAGCATGAGGGTGGGAATGGATGTTTGTGTCTGTGTGTGCCTGTATGTCTGTGTCTATATGTCAGGTTGGATATCTGTCAGGGGTTAAGACATTTGTTCACAAGTAAGAGAAATAAGACACTGCAGACCGACTCAGAGAGTATTAAGACATGCGCATGGGTGTGTGCCTCTCAGCAAAATCACACACACTCAGCGCAGGCTGGTTGCTTTATTTATAAGGCAAAATGGGTTACATAGTACTTCCTCTTTTAACCGAAAGGGAAAAGGCCAGACATTACCTAAGCTTATCTGACCTCTGCACACAAACTAAGAATAAAAACATAGAAGTATATCACACTTATCTGACATCACACACACTGGGTTAAAGAATACATACTTGTATACTTGTCAAACATCTCAGACACTAAAGTAAGGAATGCATTATGTTCTCTTTAACAATAAACTTGGTTATGTGAAAATATATGAACACTCGATTATAAGGCACACTTGATTATACTTGATTTCATAAAAATCCTCTCACAATATCATACGCCACCTCTCTGGGGACATCTCAGGCCCTCCAAGGTTTGGAGGCCTATCTCCCCCTACCACCACTTCCCCTGCCAGTGGCGGACTCCCTCAGACATCGGTGCGTTGGTGGTTCTTTGTGTCCGGGGATGGGCGTCCAGGTACACACCGGCTCACTCCTTGGCGGCCGCTTATCGGGGCCTGGAGCCTGGGGCTCGCTCGGGCCACTTCGGAGGTGGGGTGCCCCCGGCCTCTCGGCCTGGGGCTCGGTCACTCAGGCACAGCTGGCTGCCGGCGGAGCTCACGGGTGCGTCACTCAGCAACCTGGCTTCTGCTCCGCGGCTGCTGAGTGAGCCCTCATCTGGGACTCTCCTCAGCTCTTTCTGGGACAGTGGCGCGGCTGCCCCTCTGTTGGTCTTCCTTGGTCTCTTGTGTTCTGGGGGCCTCTGGATGTCTGGAGTTTTGATCTCCTCCATACCTGCTTCATGCCCTGGAGGACGGGGCTGTGGCTCCCCACAGCCTCTAGCAGATCATTACATGAAGGAACCTTTTAAAAAAACAAGCGTGTCCATGCTCACAGGTGTACACACGGGTGATCACACACACAAACTACACCCTTTTTGGCTCCTACCTCACTGTATGCTGTCAATCTTACTTGCTGCACAATAATGTTTAATATTTAGTATTTACTGTCATATTCCCATTTATCATTGTGATGTTGTTTATTCTATTACTCTCGTTTTCTTCTGCTTGTTTTCTTTTTTCTTTCTCAACAGGTGATCCAGGTGATCGATATATGCATTTTTTCTTCCTCTGCTTATTCTGTTGGTTTTTGTTTTTTGCCCTTCTCCCCCGTCCCTCTTCTCAGCTGTTTTTCTTTCCCTCTTTCTTTCTCCCCTTCTTTCCCCCAGTCAAATCTGTCCCGTATTCAGCAAGTGAAAATAAAATAAACAATAAAAGGTGAATCAAATGGACCATTACAGCAAGGCAGGGATGGTCAATTTGGTAAAGTAAATCCGTTGGGCATCGTTCTTCGCCTTTAGACAATAATTCTGATCGCAAAAAAAAAAAGGATGCACAACACAATGCCCTGTTAAAAAACACCCCCCCCCCCCCCCCCCCCCCCCAAAAAAAACATGAAAAATTGCACACACAAAAAAATTGCTGTCCACTATGAGATAAGGCTGCGAAAGGTGAACCGCATTATAGCAAGGGACCACTGTAAATATATTTATAGTTCAGCCAGGTGCAGTCTCTAACTCAAACAACACATTTGTTTTGCATTCAGACACCTGAGCTGGTGTGTTGTAGTTTTTTAAGGATGGCTTGTTTCCATTACTGCCTGAAGAAAGTCTTTAACATTGTCCCAAGTTTCCTTAAGTACAGTGGCAGTGGATGTGGGTTGGAGAGGCAATGACCTTGAACCTCCAGATGACCATCTTCACTGACCTCTCCACTTGTGACAAAGGGCTCATCTCACCTGGTGTGAGCAAATAATCATATTTTTTAGAAAACCAACCTATTTGCTTTCTTAAAACATTTTTTTTCTGCATTTGCTACAGAATGGACCTCAGGTTAGACAACCCAGCAACAGTTATGCCAAGCGTTAAGTCAGGCCTCTGAGGAAGAATTGAAACCACCAACTGGCTGCTTTCGATGTGGATGAGAAGCAGCTCTACCCTGAGCCTGTCTTGAATGACTCTCCACCACGATAGACTGATACAGCGTCCGCATCACTGCAGCTGTTGATCTCTTGTTCCACTCTTTGCTCACTCGTGAACAGGACCCTGAGATACCCAAAGTCATCCAGAGTGGGCACCCCACTGTTTTCTGTCTGAGGATCGTGGCCACAGATTTGGAGGTGGTGACTCTCATTCCTCCTGCTCTACACTCAGCTGTGAAATTCTCCAGTGAGAGCTGGAGGCCGCCACCTGATGGCTATCCTAGGCCGACAGGATCCCTCTTAAGTTTGATCACGACAGGCACCAACCATCTTGCAGCCGCAGCTCCTTGCAGCAGTCCGGCACGCTCCCCCGCCTCCTGATCCAATTCACCACCAGGTGCTGATTAGTTGAAGATTCAGCTAGGTGACATTCAGTGTCCCGCTTTTCAGTCTCGATAGGCCTGAGCACTACCCAACACACAATAATGTCATGAAAGCATACTAGAAGGGGCTATGCAGACATGGTCACTAACTTTTCATTCTGATGATCTGCAGAATAATTTCACTGTACAACAACCTTGTCTCGCAGAGATTCCTATGAATTTTAGCTGATGATGGTTGTATAGTGTCTAATATGAAGACTAGGGGTGGGTTTTTATAATCGATTCATCGATTAAAATCGATTCTGGCTTGGATAACGTAAAATCCATTCATTAAAATCCTGAATCGATTTTTTTAATATAAATTTATTTTACGCGAAATGCCAGAATCTCTGGTGACATCTGACAAAATTTCAAGAACCACCAAACAGTTAAGACAGTAAATGAGAGCAGGTACACGGATTCTGCACATAGACTTAAACACACAGCGCGACCCACGGATCAGAATCAGTGAGATGTCGCCTTTCTCACCCGACGGCACGGACACGGTCGGGGCTGAAAGCCGACAGCTTGCTGATTCTGATCTGTCGGCGGGTCCGCGCTTTGTGTTCACGCCCTTTATGAGCCGATTCTAAAGCTGTTAGTTTGATCTCTCTCCAAACAATACTGACCGAACCAGCAGCAAAAGAAGATTCACATAAACATCGTCATGAATTCACTCTGACTTTTACTGTTTTGCTTCCACCGCGATGCACAGCTCTCTCTCTCTCTCTCTCTCTCTCTCTCTCTCTCTCTCTCTCTCTCTCTCTCTCTCTCTCTCTCTCTCTCTCTCTCTCTCTCTGTGCTTCAAGAACAGTTTCCCTTTCTTCATTATTCGCTTGCTTGTTACGCACCAGTCTACTGTTGTTTACAGCGCTGTCAGCCGCTGTTTTTTTCCCTTTTACATTCTTCCGAAAAGAAAACCTCATTTCTGCTGTTCAATACTGAACAAATTTAAACTTTTTAAAATTATTCAAAATGCAAAACGCTTAACCGTGTCTCTAATAAAACCGCTGTAACTTCAGAGGTAATGTTCATATGTTGATTAATGGTTTTCTTTCGTTTTTGATGTACTGCAGAATATTTTTATAAAATCCCAGGCCAGGAAAATCACCTTCATGTTTTTCTGTGTTTTATCTTCAGCTACTTTGACACAAAGGCATCTGCTGTGAAGCTTACACCTGTGATAAAGTCTTGCGTGTGTCAGCTTCCTTTTTATTGATACAAAAATATGTAAATGTACTGATCTGAATTATAATATTTCTGACTGTCAAAATTTCCCAGATTTAAATCGAATCGAATCGAATTAAATCGAATCGTGGATCGAATCGATTCGGGACCTTGTGAATCGGAATTGGATCGATTCTAGAAATCAGTGACGATACCCAGCCCTAATGAAGACACCATAAACAGTGTACAGTCTTGGCCAAAATTTTGAGAATGACACAAGTATTGGTTTTCATAAAGTTTGCTGCTTTAGTTTTTATGATAGCAATTTGCATGTACTCCAAAATGTTATGAAGAGTTATCAGATGAGTTGCAAAGTCCTTCTTTGCCATGAAAATGAACTTAATCCCAGAAAATAAATTTCCACTGCATCTCATCATTCAGCATTTCATGCCATAAAAGAACCTGCTGAGATCATTCCAATATTCTTCTTGTTAACTCAGGTAAGAATGTTGACGAGCACAAGGCTGGAGATCATTATTTCATGCTGGCTGAGTTAGAAAAGCAGACTGGATGTGTTAAAAAAAGAGGGTGATGTTAGTAATCATTATTCTTTCTGTTAACCATGGTTACATGCAAAGAAACATATGCAGCCATCATTGCGTTGCATAAAAATGGCTTCACAGGTAGGGATGTTGTTGCTACTAAGATTGCATGTAAATCAACCATTTATCTTCTCATCAAGGAAAGAGATTCAATTGTTGTGAAGAAGGTCTCAGGGTGCTCAAGAAAGTCCAGCAAGCACCAGGACCATCTCCTAAAGACGACTCAGCTGTGGGATCGGAGTGCCACCAGTGCAGAGCTTACTCAGGAATGGCAGCAGCAGGTGTGAGTGCATCTACACACACAGTGAGGCGAAGACTTTTGGAAGATGCCTGGTCTCAAGAAGGGCAGCAAAAAAGCCCCCCCCCCCAAAAAAAAAGAAACAAAAAAACAAAAACCCATCAGGGACAGACTGATAGTCTGTAAAAAGTACAGTACAGCAAGTGGGCTACTGAGGACTGGGGTAAAGACATTTTCTCTGATGAAGCCCCTTTTCGATTGTTTGGGGCATCTAAAAAAAAATTGTCCATGTCAATATAAAATTGTATTTAGTAGTCAGTATAAGCTTTTTAATGATATAAGTTTGCATGTGATAGAATACTGCATAATAACCTTTTGATGACTTAGACTGTTGTTCACTATAAGACTTGTTCTGTTATTATCAGTTTCTTTCCCACAGCGATAGTAAGAGCTGAACAAGCAGTTTTCACTCCCTACCAGGAAAAGGAGCTGCTTCCCATAAACCGCACACGCACACACATACACAACCACATACGCACATGCTCACGTATCAACATTCCACTAAACAAATGTATTCATTGTTGTATTACTCTTCTTGTGTATAAATAAAGACAAGTGCAAGAACAGAGCGCGCACATCACAGGGCCCCCACTTTGGTGTGAGCACTCTGTGACCGCCCTTGCAAGGAAAAACTGCAGCATGTGTGTTTCTACTCTCTGACTCTCAGCTGAAGAAGTGTCTTTAGAATAAATCTCTTGACAATCCAGAAAAGATTATGGTAATATAGATTACCTTACATACATATTACATACATATAGATTTCAGTAATATAGAAGAAGGTTCAGTTAGCTTTGCACAAAAACAGCTGGTAGAAATGTCCTTCAAAGAGCTGCTTTTACTTTCTTACTGTGAGTACATTTCTCAACCAGTACTTTTTCACTCTTACTTGAGTAAAGAAGTAGAATCAGTACTTCAACTTATACTGCAGTATTTTTAGCACAACACAGTACAGTATTTTTGCCTTTGGGTGCGATGTCGCACCTCACCTGCATGGCATCTACAATGCTCTGCTTGCGTTGTTGTTGGTGGTGGTGATGTGTACCGCAAAATTACAATTAAAATTCTCAACAAAAAAACTGGTGAAAATATAAATAATATGTAAAAAACTTAACCCCCAAAATGTCTAAGGCTACGTTCACATTGCAGGTGTTAATGCTCAATTCCGATTTTTTGATCAAATCAGATTTTTTTGTCTGCTTGTTCCCACTACAAATAAAATGCGACAGCAAACACGCTCTAGTGTGAACGCTCAAAGCGGCCCGCATGCGCAAAAGATGTCACACACAACGCGCTTTGTTTAGACCCAGAGCAAACAATATTGTTTGACTGATGGCCCTTAATATAAAGACTTCGGACTTTACGTTTCCCAATTTTTGCTTGAAGTTATTTTGTTATTTACATAATAATGTAGATAACCTAATAATTATCCTTATTGCTGTTTTAGAGGAGCGGTGCTTCAAAGGATAGTTGCAGATTTCTGTCAGAATCTGCAGATTACACAGTACAAATAAAATGTTCACGTTTCTCCAACGTTGTCTTCCCAACAGTTTCACTGACATCTACACTGGATGGCCAGGAAGCGTTCGCAATGTCTTATCGGGCGCTTCTCCGGCGCTGATAATTGGCGTCTGTCTTGTGTCAGTGATGTAAAAGACGGATTTAATGCGACATGACCGTTCAAACAGCAGTCGCTTGACCATTCAAACAGCAGTCGCTTTCTAAAACATCGGATATGTATCGAATTCAGTACCACATAGGAAAGTGACCCAGATCGGATTTGAAAATATCAGATTTGCGCCGTTCACACTGTCATACCATGATTGGATATGGGTCGCATAGGGTCAAAAAAATCGGATTTGATGCGCTTTCGCCTGCAGTGTGAACGTAGCCTAAGTCACATCACATGACAGTGCAACATCTAAGCACAAGAGGTGGGAGGGGTAGCAAAGTGTGCCTGCTCTGCGCAGACACAGGAGCGACAAGTCCGGCGACCTGGCTGTTTCGTCTTTGCCAAAAGCACAGCATTGCAAACAAGAGCGGAACTTAAAGTAAAGAACCGATCTCACCAGGCTAGTATCGATCTAATGCCAATGTCGACTTGGTATCGATACAATCAATATTTGGATCGATCTGCCCATCACTAGTATCACTTCCTGTTCCTGTTCCAACACACAATGGTTTGTTTGAGTAGCATATGTGCATAGCAATTAATTAAAAACTTTTAGATAACTTCTTTTTTGATAGTATGATCTTCACTAGCTTCCTCCGAAGCACACTCTCTGTGTACTCACTCCTTAATTTATTACGATTACGTTGGCACTTTGTTAGCGTTACAACAACTGTCGTACTTTTGACACCTCTGGTTAGGATTTAGTGGTCAGTTTCGGACGTATTTGATTTTTGCTTGTTATTGAACAAATTCACTTCACTGCTTTTCACTATCTGACATCAATGCACATTGTTCCATTTACTGCATATTGCGCTTTATTCATGTCTCTCATTCCACCTGCATCAACATTGTAAAGTTTGTCACAAAGAGATTTATACATTTATAAATACTAATATTCTCTATTCCATTCTGTTCTGCTTTTTTATTGCCCAGATTTTAGTTAGCTTTTGTTAAATTGTCTGTTATATGTAAATAGATATGTATGTCACAAATAAAAGTGTCTTGTAAATTATGTTTTTATAAAGAATTTTCTCCCAAATCTCTTACATGCTAACTGTAACGTGTTATTTCTGCTAAAACCTGAACTTAAATGTGTATATGGTGTTTATCTGTTTTTCTCTCTGTTTTAGATGCACATATCCATTTGGAATTCTGCCTCCAAGTTAGAATTGCAGGAATGCAACACGTGTTATAAAAGACCCTTTCACTGCCCTCTGTGCCCCACTTTCAGCCCTACTGTCAGGGCAAAGATTGAGGAGCATATAAATGGATACATTAAAAATGCTTTACCTTTCAAAGGTATGTTGGTATTAAATCCTGCTCCTCACATACAAGGTCTTAAATAATCAGGCCCCATCTTATCTTAATGACCTTGTAGTACCATATCACCCTATTAGAGCAGACCTCTCTGCATTGAATCATATCTGTTATTCAATTCAATTCAATTCAATTTTATTTATATAGCGCCAAATCACAACATAAGTCGCCTCAAGGCGCTTCATAGATACAGTGAAAAACCCAACAATCATATGACCCCCTATGAGCAAGCACTTTGGCAACAGTGGGAAGGAAAAACTCCCTTTTAACAGGAAGAAACCTCCGGCAGAACCAGGCTCAGGGAGGGGCGGCCATCTGCTGTGACCGGTTGGGGTGAGAGAAGGAAGACAGGATAAAAGACATGCTGTGGAAGAGAGACAGAGGTTAATATGATTCAATGCAGAGAGGTCTGTTAATACATAGTGAGCGAGAAAGGTGACTGGAAAGGAAAAACTCAATGCATCATGGGAATCCCCCGGCAGCCTATGTCTATTGCAGCATAACTAAGGGAGGATTCAGGGTCACCTGGTCCAGCCCTAGCTATATGCTTTAGCAAAAAGGAAAGTTTTAAGCCTAATCTTGAAAGTAGAGATAGTGTCTGTCTCCTGAATCCAAACTGGAAGCTGGTTCCACAGAAGAGGGGCCTGAAAACTGAAGGCTCTCCCTCCCATTCTACTTTTAAATACTCTAGGAACAACAAGTAGGCCTGCAGAGCGAGAGCGAAGTGCTCTAATAGGGTGATATGGTACTACAAGGTCATTAAGATAAGATGGGGCCTGATTATTTAAGACCTTGTATGTGAGGAGCAGGATTTTGAATTCAATTCTGGATTTAACAGGAAGCCAATGAAGGGAAGCCAAAACGGAAGAAATATGCTCTCTCTTTCTAGTCCCTGTCAGTACTCTTGCTGCAGCATTTTGGATTAGCTGAAGGCTTTTCAGTGAGTTTTTTGGACATCCTGATAATAATGAATTACAGTAGTCCAGCCTGGAAGTAATAAATGCATGAACTAGTTTTTCAGCGTCACTCTGAGACCGGATATTTCTAATTTTAGAGATGTTGCGCAAATGGAAGAATGCAGTCTCACATATTTGTTTAATATGTGCATTGAAGGACATGTCCTGGTCAAAAATGACTCCAAGGTTCCTCACAGCGTTACTGGAGGCCAAGGTAATGCCATCCAGAGTAAGAATCTGGTTAGATACCATATTTCTAGGCTTTTCAGGGCCGAGTACAATAACCTCAGTTTTATCTGAATTAAGAAGCAGAAAGTTAGCGGCCATCCAGGTCTTTATGTCTTTAAGACATTCCTGCAGTTTAACTAATTGGTGTGTGTTATCTGGCTTCATGGACAGGTAGAGCTGGGTGTCATCTGCATAGCAGTGAAAATGTATGCTATGTCTTCTAATGATACTGCCTAAGGGAAGCATGTATAATGTAAACAGAATTGGTCCTAGCACTGAACCCTGTGGAACTCCATAATTAACCTCAGTGTGTGAAGAGGACTCTCCATTTACATGAACAAATTGGAGTCTATTAGATAGATATGATACAAACCACTGCAGTGCAGTACCTGTAATATCTACAGCATGTTCTAATCGCTCTAATAGGATATTATGGTCGACAGTATCGAATGCTGCACTGAGGTCTAGCAGGACAAGCACAGAGATGAGTCCACTGTCAGAGGCCATAAGAAGATCATTTGTAACCTTCACTAAAGCTGTTTCTGTGCTGTGATGAGCTCTGAAACCTGACTGAAACTCTTCAAATAAACCATTCCTCTGCAGATGATCTGTTAGCTGTTTGACAACTACTCTTTCAAGGATTTTTGATATGAAAGGAAGGTTGGAGATTGGCCTATAATTAGCTAAGACTGCTGGGTCTAGAGATGGCTTTTTGAGTAAAGGTTTAACTACAGATAGCTTGAATGCCTGTGGTACACAGCCGATTATTAGAGATAGGTTGATCATATTTAAGATCGAAGAATTAATTAATGGCAGGACTTCTTTGAGCAGTTTTGTAGGAATGGGGTCTAAAAGACACGTTGATGGCTTGGAGGAAGTAATTATTGAAGTTAACTCAGAAAGATCAATTAGAGTGTAAATGCTGTTAAAATGTTAAGTTACATAATTTCATGAATATATATAGTTTGCGTTGAAATGTCTTTATTTGAAATGTACATATGTAAGGTGAGAGCTAGTGTCTCGTGAGAATACCCTTAACGAGAGCACACGAGACTTTTCATGGACTGCGAGGGAGCAGATGTCTCTCATGAAGCGATTTAAGCTAAAAGTTTACTAAAAGAAAGGGCAATACAAGGACTTAAGGACCTCTTTTTAGGACAAGCAGCCAACGAGGTATTTGTCATTTGAGAAATGTTTTTTATTTTGTGTTTGGACTTAATATGTGTACTGTAAAGTTGCTAATTGTTTGTACTGTTCGCTCGTGACCAGTTCTCACGGCGTAATGGCGTATTGGCGTAATGGCGTATCGGCGTACTGGTGATGGTGAAGCTGAGGAGAGAAGGCCCAAGTAATAAACGCCCGTTTCAAAGAACCGACCTGTGTCTGTGTTGTCGTGAAGAGAGCTACAGTGAGAACTCGCCTGCTCAACACGGGTAGGAGAGGACAGGATCGCCGCGGATGACGAAACGACGCGGATCCGGTGCATCACGTCAGATAAGCAGAGTGCATAACGCATATCGGCACAGCATTAACAAGCAACGGTGGTTAGACTGAGTTAAAGCGCTAATTTTCACGTTTAAGATCAGGAGAAGCTCTACCACAAAGTGAAGTTAAGGTGGTGTGAGAAGTGGTTAAATGTGAAAATTGCAACTAAGGGACTCATCTGTTATTCTTGCTTGCTTAATGTAGAGATTAATCCAATGTGTTTGCATTTATAGTTGTTGTACATCACAAGGTTTATAGAACAAACAAGTAAATATTTAACAAGCTCACAGGTTATGAGTAATTTTGAGTTATACAAAATCTGCTGAGTTTAAAGGGCACCTTATGTGAATTTTAAAGGGGTACTATACTGATGTGAAAACTTGAAAACCTTTAGTAATGTAAATGATAAGGATTTAAGGTATTTCTAAGTACATTTACACTGTTATTGTATATTTGTGATAAGGTGATTTTTGTTGTTCTTGTCTGTTTGAAACTTAAGTTCAGTATTGAAGTCAACAGTGTGTTGGAAGACTCATACATACATTTATGAACCTTAATTCAAATTAAGTTTATTGCAACTTTCACTTACACATAGTCCAGAAGAAATCTAGTTGAAGTTTAATAGCTGCACAATCACACTGCTATAATCTCAACATGTCTAACATAAGCAGAGAGACCTGCCATAAAGATGCTGAACAATCCGCTCAAGCTGAAGCTACTGTCACTGAATCTGCAGCAGAACTAGAGGGGTTTCGAAGAAGTGAGAGGGCGCGTACCCTAACAGAAAGGGGAAGAGCATACCAAGATGAGAGACTGAAGCACATTCAACGCAAATACAAAATCATCTATGAGAAGTGGAGGTGTCATGCACGAATAGGCAAAGAGTTATTAAGTGGTGATGCTTCTAAGGATGAGTTAACTGAGCTTATTGAGAACATCAAAAGCACCTGTTCTGATGTAAAGGTGGTTTATGAGGAGCTGCGTCAAGCGCAAACCCCTGAACCAGACCTGCGGCGCAGGGTTGATACATGCATGTCATTCTCAGAATTTATTATTCAAAGAGCAGAGAGACAGCTTAAAGGTCATGAAGCAGATAAAGATGAAGAGTCTTGGCCTGATGCTGGATCTGTTCTAGGCTCAACAGGTTCTGTTTCTAGACCACTGTCTCGTCAAGGATGTAGTTCTACCCACTCTAGCAGCCACTCTGTCAAAAGAATAGAGGCTGTAGCTGAAGCTGCTGCAACTCAGGAAGTCTTGGCAGTGTTGGAGGAGCAAGAAAGGGAAGAAACAGAACTTCAAATGTTAGAGGCTGAGAACCTAGCCAGACAGCAAGCAATCCAAGATAAACGTAGAAAACTTGCACGCCTAGAAGAAGTAAAGAAGCTAAATGCTGCTAGAGCTCGAGTGAGGGTCTATGATGAAGCTGAAGAAAACATAGAAGCAACTGATTTGTCGTATGGTAGTGAAGTACTGCCAGAGCTTAGAGTCGCTGACTCCACAGTACTTCCAGTCACAACCCATTCTCTCAATGCATCAAGTCCCCCATTTATTCCTCAATCCCTAGCAGTCACAAGTCAAGCTCCTTGTCCACAACAGCTACCTCAGTCTCCTCCAGCCTCAGTGTTGAGGCCTCAAGAGCAGAATAGCTTAGATCTGGTCAATGCACTAGTAGAAGCTATGAGTGCAAACCGGCTCCCAACACCAGAGCCTGGGGTGTTTACAGGAGATCCCTTGAAGTTCAAAGACTGGCAACTGTCCTTTGAAACATTAATAGAAAGGAAGAACATCCCAAAGAATGAAAAACTGTATTACCTAAGAAAGTACTTAGGTGGCACAGCAAAGAAGGCCGTGGAAGGATTTCTTCTATTGGGCACAGAAGCAGCATATGACTCAGCCTGGAAGCTTTTAGAGAAACGTTTCGGAGACCCATTCCTAATTGGGAAGTCACTCAGAGACAAGCTGCATGCATGGCCAAAGATAGGTTCTAAGGATGCTTGCGAGCTAAGAGAATTTGCAGACTTTCTCAAGAGCTGTGAGGCTGCCATGTCTCATGTCAAGATGCTGGAGGTCTTGAATGACTGCGTTGAGAGTCAGAGGATTCTGCTGAAATTGCCAGATTGGTTGGTTTCCAGCTGGAATCGCAAAGTGATGGAAGTCAGACAAGTGAAAGCTGAGTACCCACCATTCAAGGTGTTTGTTGACTTCCTATCAAAGGAAGCAGATCTTGCTTGCGATCCAATTTCCTCAATACAAGCACTTAAGAGTGTTGAAAGCGAGAAACCAAGGCATCTACGAAGCCAAATAGTTCAAGCAAAGACTCTGACCACAACTACAACACAGAGCAGTATTACATCATGTGTTTTCTGCAAAAGGACAGGACACATCCTAGACAAATGCCGAAGTTTCACAGAAAAGACAGTTCAGGATCGTGTTAAGTTTGTACACACAGAGAAGCTTTGCTTTGGATGTTTGAAGACCGGTCATCACTCAAGAAAATGTGATAACAAAAGCACGTGTGAGAAATGCCAAAAGAGACACCCAACATGTTTGCATGACGATAAGTTCAAGGAACGTCAAAGGCCAATCCACCTAAATGCAAGTGAAATTTCAAAGGACAAGGCAGAAAGGACCGCAACAGCCACTTCCAACAGAGTTATTCAAGAGGGTCTAAGCACACGAACATCTTCTATCTTGCCAGTCTGGGTGTCATCTATTAAGCAGCCAGATCAAGAACTGCTAGTTTATGCACTCTTAGACACACAGAGTGATACCACCTTCATACTAGATGAAGTAGCTCAAGGCCTGAACACAAACAGAGAGAATGTCAGTCTGCGACTGTCCACAATGTCTGCCAAGTCGACAGTTATTCCATGTCAGAAAATGACAGGTCTACAAGTGAGAGGATACAACTCAGAGAAAAGGATTCCACTACCACCTGTTTTCACAAGAGAATTTATTCCAGTAAACAGGCTGCACATTCCTACCTCTGAAACAGCTCTAAAATGGCCACATCTAGAGCAACTGTCAGAAAAGATTCCACCACAGTTGGATTGCGAAGTAGGCCTTCTTATAGGCTACAACTGTCAACGAGCCCTCCTCCCAAGAGAGATCCTGTCTGGTGACGAAAATCATCCATATGCGCAGCGGACTGATCTGGGCTGGAGCATTGTTGGTTGCTCACATTCAGCAAGCGACAACAGCGATCCAATAGGATTTAGTCATAGAATCATAGTACGACAAGTGACACCAACTGTGCATCCATCAGTTCAGCTAAAGAAGGAAGTGCACTTTGCGTGCAGGACTCAAGTCAAAGAGATCAACCCACTTGACATAATTAAGACTTTTGAATCAGATTTCACAGATCACTCAACAGATGATAATCCAGTTTCTCAGGAGGACCTCCTCTTTCTGTCTAAAGTGAAAGCTGGAATAAGACAGAAGGAAGATGGCCACTATGAACTTCCGCTTCCTTTCAAGACAGACAAACCTAATCTTCCAGACAATAAACAGTGTGCAGTTCACAGGCTCAGCTCATTAGAGCGTCGACTGAGGAGAAATGAACAATATTACACGGACTATGTCAATTTCATGAATGAAATCATAAGTAGAAGAGATGCTGAGAAGGTGCCACAGTCTGAATTAGACAACCAGCCAGCATGGTACATACCGCACCATGGTGTCTACCATCCCCACAAGCCCGGGAAGATCCGTGTGGTTTTCGATTGTTCGGCACGCTACCAAGAAACCTCTCTAAATGACCATCTCTTGACAGGTCCAGACCTGACTAACACATTAGTTGGTGTGTTGTGTCGATTTAGAAAGGGTCCTATAGCCATAATGTGCGACATCGAAAAAATGTTTCACCAGTTCCACGTTGCAAGGGAACATCAAGATTATCTCAGGTTCCTCTGGTGGGATGGAGGTGATTTGGATTCTGAACCCTCAGTGTACAGGATGAAGGTACACCTCTTTGGGGCAGCTTCATCCCCCGGTTGCTCCAACTTTGGACTGAAATACCTAGCTTCACAAGGCCAAGGCAAGTTCAGCAAAGAAGCCATTAAGTTCATCCAAAGAAGCTTCTATGTAGATGATGGCCTGACAAGTGTAAGGTCGACTGCTGAAGCTATACGCCTGGTAAAGGAATCAAGAGCTCTGTGCAAAACAGGAAATCTACGGCTACATAAGTTTGTATCCAACGATGAGAGTGTGATTGCAACAATTCCACCACAAGAATATGTTCAGACCAAAGATCTAAACATGGCTCTAGGAGAACTTCATATCGAGCGAGCACTTGGAGTTCAGTGGTGTGTTGAGGCGGATGAATTTCAGTTCAGGGTGGTGGTAAAAGAAAACCCACTGACAAGGAGAGGCGTTCTCTCAACTGTTGCCTCAGTCTATGATCCACTAGGTTTCGTGGCTCCATTCCTACTTATCGGCAAACAGATTCTTCAAACACTGTGTAGAGACAAGGTAAGCTGGGACGAACCTCTCCCCGAGCACATCCAGCCACAATGGGAGTCATGGCTCAAAGATCTGCCTCATTTGGCAGTTCTAAAGATTCCAAGAAGCTACCTTCCATCAAACTTTGGTGAAGTCTCACTATATGAGCTTCACAACTTTTCTGATGCAAGCTTCAAAGGGTATGGTGCATGCTCATACCTTAGAGCGATGAGTGAAACAGGACAGATAAGTTGTTCACTTGTCTTGGGGAAAGCAAGAGTAGCCCCTACCAAACTAACAACCATCCCAAGGCTTGAGTTATCTTCAGCTGTGACCTCAGTCCGCATTGGTGATATCATTAGAGGCGAGCTGGAGATTGAAAATGTGCAAGAGTATTACTGGACTGACTCAAAGGTGGTCCTTGGCTATGTGAACAATGATGCTAAAAGGTTCCAAACATTCGTGGCCAACCGCATCCAGCGAATAAGATCTAGCACAAAACCTGAACAATGGCGACATGTCAACTCTGAAAACAACCCAGCTGATGGAGCCTCAAGAGGATTGACTGCAGTTCAAATGAAAGAATCTAGCTGGCTGAAAGGACCCAACTTCCTTTGGCAGCAAAATCTCCCACATGAAGTGGGAATGGTGGGAGAAGTTGAGGCTACTGATCCTGAACTTCGGAGAGCACATGTTCATGCAGTTAAAGCAAGAGAACAGAATCCAATGGTAAACCGTTTAACTAAATTTTCTGACTGGTCCAGAGTGGTGAGAGCCATTGCCAGGCTCAAGAGATTTGTCAGAGAGTTTAAGGGATTTCAGTCGAGAACTAATGAGTCGACTAATCTTGAAGAACGAAGAGAAGCAGAGATCTTCATCATCAAACTCGTACAAGAAGACGCTTTCGCTGAAGACATAAAGAAAATAAGAGGCAAGAAGGAACACACTTTGAGCAGGCACAACAGGCTACGCCAGCTGAACGCTTTCCTGGACGAAACCAATGTTCTTAGGGTGGGAGGACGGCTGTCTCAGTCAGCCTTACACCATGATGTAAAGCATCCTGCGATTCTTCCGAAAAAATCTCATGTGTCAGCTCTGCTGGTCAAACATCATCATGAGCTTATACACCATCAAGGAAGGGGCATGACCATGAACGAGTTGCGCGCAAGCGGAATATGGGTCCTAGGATGTGGAAGTGTGGTCTCCTCACACATTTACAAGTGTGTAAAATGTAGACGATACAGAAGAACAACTGAGGTTCAACAAATGGCAAATCTACCAGGAGAGAGAATTGAGACATCTCCCCCCTTTACTTATTGTGGGCTTGACTGTTTTGGCCCCTTTATTGTGAAGGAAGGAAGGAGAGAGTTGAAACGATACGGATTGTTATTCACCTGCCTATGTTCTAGAGCAGTTCACATAGAAACCCTTGACGATTTGACAACAGACGCATTCATGAATGCACTTCGATCATTCATAGCTATTCGAGGACCCGTGCGCCAGCTAAGATGTGATAGAGGCACAAACTTTGTTGGTGCTAGAAAGGAGCTTTCTGAATTGCTTGAAGGAATGGATCAAGACCGTACAAGGGCGCTTGGTTGTGAATTTGTGCTGAATGTCCCATCAGCTAGTCATATGGGAGGAGTTTGGGAACGCCAGATTCGAACAATCCGAAGCATCCTGATAGCTATGCTCGACAAGTCCGCCAGCAGACTTGACACCACAACTCTAAGAACGTTTCTGTATGAAACAATGACCATAATCAACAGCAGGCCACTAAGTGTCGAGCATCTTCACGATCCTACTGGTCCGGAACCCCTCACTCCCAACCACATTCTAACCATGAAATCATCTGTAATTCTGCCACCCCCTGGACAATTCTGCAAAGAAGATCTCTATCTGCACAAAAGGTGGAGAAGAGTACAGTTTTTGGCCAATGAATTTTGGCAACGATGGAAACGAGAATACCTGCTAAACCTCCAACAACGACAGAAATGGCAGAAGCTGTCACGAAACTTGCAACCAGATGACATTGTAATATTAAAGGATGACAGTGCACCAAGAAACCAGTGGAAGCTTGCAAGGGTTGTGGAAGCCCTGCCCAGCGCAGATGGCAAGGTGCGAAAGCTAAAGCTTCTGCTCAGTGACACTACTTTTGATAAGGGAAAACCAATCACTAAATCAGTTTTCCTTGAGAGGCCTGTTCACAAAGTAGTTACATTACTTGAGGCCACCTAAAACACACGTAAAGCTAAATGACCTACACTTAAATGTACACTCACACATCACTTCCTTATAATTTTCATTGAGGAAAATCTCTCATTTTAAGTCAATGAGTGATTTTGGTGGGAGTGTAAATGCTGTTAAAATGTTAAGTTACATAATTTCATGAATATATATAGTTTGCGTTGAAATGTCTTTATTTGAAATGTACATGTGTAAGGTGAGAGCTAGTGTCTCGTGAGAATACCCTTAACGAGAGCACACGAGACTTTTCATGGACTGCGAGGGAGCAGATGTCTCTCATGAAGCGATTTAAGCTAAAAGTTTACTAAAAGAAAGGGCAATACAAGGACTTAAGGACCTCTTTTCAGGACAAGCAGCCAACGAGGTATTTGTCATTTGAGAAATGTTTTTTATTTTGTGTTTGGACTTAATATGTGTACTGTAAAGTTGCTAATTGTTTGTACTGTTCGCTCGTGACCAGTTCTCACGGCGTAATGGCGTATTGGCGTAATGGCGTATCGGCGTACTGGTGATGGTGAAGCTGAGGAGAGAAGGCCCAAGTAATAAACACCCGTTTCAAAGAACCGACCTGTGTCTGTGTTGTCGTGAAGAGAGCTACATAGAGAAAAAGAGTCTAACTTAACATCAATGGTACTAAGAGTAGCTGTAGATAATATTACATCTGTGGGATGATTACTGGTAATTTTTTCTCTAATGATAAAAATTTTATTTGTGAAGAAGTTCATGAAGTCATTACTAGTTAACGTTAAAGGGATTGTTAGCTCAAAAGAGCTCTGACTTTTTGTCAGCCTGGCTACAGTGCTGAAGAGAAACCTGGGGTTGTTCTTATTTTCTTCAATCAGTGATGAATAGTAAGATGTTCTGGCTTTGCGGAGGGCTTTCTTATAAAGCAGCAAACTATTTCTCCAGGCTAAATGATGATCCTCTAAATTTGTGACACGCCATTTCCTCTCCAGATTACGAGTCATCTGCTTTAGGCTACGTGTTTGAGAATTATACCACGGAGTCAGGTACTTCTGATTAGAGACCTTAGTTTTCACAGGAGCTACAGTATCCAGAGTCGTACGTAGTGAGGAGGTGAAATTATTAACAAGATAATCGACCTCTGTTTGAGTAGCGTTCAGATAGCTGCTCTGCTCTATGTTGGTACAGGGCATTGAAGATGATAACAGTGGGTGGATTATATTCTTAAACTTAGTTACAGCGCTTTCAGAAAGACATCTACTTTGATAAAGTCTACTCTCCACCGCTGTGTAATCAATTATTGTAAATGTAAATGTTATCAGGAAATGATCAGACAGGAGAGGGTTTTTAAGGAAACACTGTTAAATGTTCAGTTTCTATGCCATATGTTAAAACAAGATCTAGAGTGTGATTAAAGTGGTGGGTGGGTTCTTTTACATTTTGAGAGAAACCAATTGAGTCTAATAACAGATTAAATGCCATGTTGAGGCTGTCATTTTTAGCATCTACATGGATGTTAAAATCACCCACAATAATTATTTTATCTGAGCTCAGAACTAAATTAGATATAAAGTCTGAGAAATCAGACAGAAACTCTGTGTAAGGCCCAGGTGGACGATAGATGATAACAAGTAAGACTGGTTTCTGAGTTTTACAGCTGGGGTGGACGAGGCTAAGCATCAGGCTTTCAAATGAATTAAAAGTCTGTCTTGGTCTTTCATTAATTAATAGGCTGGTGTGAAAAATTGCTGCCACACCGCCCCCTCGGCCTGTGCTTCGAGATTTCTGGTAGTTAGAATGACTCGGGGGTGTTGATTCATTTAAACTAACATAATCATCCTGCTGCAACCAGGTTTCTGTAAGGCAGAGTAAATCAATTTGTTGATCAATTATTAAGTCATGTACTAACAGAGACTTGGAGGAGAGAGACCTAATATTTAATAATCCACATTTCACTGTTTTACTCTTTGGTTCAGATGTGGATACTTTATTGTTCTTTCTTTGTAATTGTTTATGTTTAAGTTGTTTGTTGCTGGTTTTTAGTTTGTTTTTTGTCTGTTTGGGAGCTGACACAGTCTCTATGGAGATGGGTTTTTGGGGGGGTAGCAGGAGGAGAGAAGCTGCAGAGAGGAGTGTAAGACTGCAACTCTGCTTCCTGGTCCCAACTCTGGATAGTCATATTTTGGGGGGTTTAATAAATTTGTCCATATTTCTAGAAATGAGAGCTGCTCCATCCAAAGTGGGATGGATGCCGTCTCTTCTAACAAGACCAGGTTTCCTCCAGAAGGTTTGCCAATTATCTATGAAGCCCACATCGTTTCTGGGACACCACTCAGACAGCCAGCAATTTAAGGAGAACAAGCGGCTAAACATGTCACTCCTGGTCTGATTGGGGAGGGGACCAGAGAAAAAAAATTTAACCTCTGTCTCTCTTCCACAGCATGTCTTTTATCCTGTCTTCCTTCTTAAGGGGCTGAGCTGTCAACTGATCACCACCTGGTGGTGAGTTGGATCAGGTGGCGGGGGAGGACGCTGGACAGACTTGGTGCATGTCAAGTCAAACCGAGTAGGAGGTGGAGAGCCCTGAGGGAAAAAGTAAACGTGACAGACTGGAGGGCGGAACTAATCTTGTGTCTGGGTTTCTGTCGGGAAGAAAAAGAAAGGCGAACTGGGAAGCAATAGGAAGGTGCCACTTTCGGGAAAAGCCCAGCATAATTCCTTCAATAAGTTGTCGCCAACATGAATATTGTGTGGAACTGAAGTATCTTTAAAGCCAGGGAGGCAGCCGGTAAGGGAATGGTTGCTGACTATGGTAAAAGACTTTGAAGCGAGTTGCTAAAGAATCGCGGCTGCCGCTAGCTTACGTAGCATTAGCACTGTGCCGTGAGTTGGTTGCCTGTTTACGAGCGGCACCATTGTTTATTGTTGGTCTGCATATGGAAGACTGTTAATGCTTGCATATGGTTAAGAGAAGCTGGTTATAAATACTATTGTTACTGCTCAAGTTCTAATGCAGATTGATTATTTAATTTAGCACTTTAATAGAAAGCAGTATTTCTCAAGGTGTATGTACAATTGTTAGTGAATTACGTAATTTGAGCATTTAAAAATACTCAAGCAAATATTGTACTACAAAGCTTATGCACTGCATTGATGTGTTTAAAAAAAAAGAAAAAAAAGAAAATGTGTTTGGGATTGTTTACAATATTTGCAGATGTGTGATAGCAAACATAATTTGTATTTGGGTTTTTTGGTTTGTATTTAAAGGTTTTTCACCTATGGCTGACTGTGGCCGAAAAGAAGATTAAAGAAAAGGAAAACAAAAGATCTGCCTGGTCATTGAGTGAAACCCAGTTAAACACCTGTGGTAGATGCATCAATCCCTTTCAAGCGGGGAAGCTGCACAAACTTAGAGAGCTTGACAGTGAAAAACCGGGAAATCAAATCTGGGAAAAATGACCTTTAGTCCTGGGATAAGGGAATAATTAGTGCAAAGAGGAAATTCGGAGAATCCCTCAAGTTGCATGTGCCATTCCCATTAGTAAATAAACCCCAGTTCAAGCTGAGCACACAAAAATGGCAGACCAAGCTGCTGGAAAGTCAGTTGAACAACTCAAAGGAGTGAGGGCAACAGCCAAGAGATCATTCTCTCGTCTGGTTAATAGCATTACGAGGACGCATGAGGATATGACTGAAGAAGAACTCAAAGACAGTTTCAATAGACTGACAATGGAAGCAGAGAAAGTCATGGAGGCCAATGATGATCTAGAGGCCGGTTTCATCACGGAGCTAGAGGCAAAGCCTGACACAAGTGAAGCAGCTGTGCTGACAGAACAGCAGAGAGCCGACTTAGCAAAGACTGCAAGTGAATGTGAGTTAAAACTGAAGGAAATAAAAACCCTAGTCAGAGAGGCTCTCTGGGCCAACTTTGGAAGTGCAGAATTGTCCACAGCACTACAGGCAGCAGAGGCTGAGTGTGATCATGTTGCTGCCATTACGCCTGACGGTAATTATGAAGTGTATGATTTCGTTCTTGGCCACCTGAAAGAATTGGTGGGAGTGGCAAAGGAGAGGTATAGCAAGTGGAAGCATTGGATCCCATCAGGTATTCGGAGAGATCTTCAAAGCAACATACAGAGGCTGGAACTCGGCGTCCCCAGGCTGGTTTCCAGAAAAGCTGACTTTCTGGAAATGAGAATAAAGGAGGATGCCGATCACCTGTCATCATTGCCAGTTACCTCCAGCTGCCCCATGCCAATCATCAAGCTGAAACCAACAGCACTTCCTAAGTTTCTTGGAAATAAACGAGACTTCCACAGATGGAAGAAGGAATGGGAGGTTCTTCAGGGGCAGGCGGAGCCATCTGGTTCGAAAGAGATCAAAAAGTTTCAGCTACTTGATAGTGTGGATGAGAAAATAACGAAAGAACTTCGACTCACCACTTACAACACTGCAGACGACATCTTTCGTGTTTTGGAGAATCGGTTCGGCAATCAAACATCAATTGCTATTGAAATAGTGGAGGAGTTACAGAGGATGCCAGCTGTTAAGAGCCACCAGCCAAGAAAAATAGTGGAATTAATTCAAGCTGTGGAGAAAGCGCTTCAAGACCTGGTTGACCTTGGTGACACGGGGGCCATAAAAAACCCACTGGTGACAAAGTCAATCGAAAGTAAACTTCCGGAAACACTCAAAAAGGAGTGGCTTATTTATGTTGCTGACAGTAGAAACACGGTCACCCCAGAAAAACGATTTGATAGTCTTCTGGAATTCCTCAAAGAGCAAGAAACCATATATGAACAGCTTGATCATCTGAGAGAGGAAGAGCCAAGTAAGTGAGAAAGAGTGGAGCTGAAACATTCCAGAACCAAATTCACCAAATCAGGTAGTGATGAAGGGTGTGTGGTCTGCGGTGATGGAAAGCATAAAAAGAAACTCTACTTCTGCAGGCAATTTAAGACATTAAAGCTTGCAGAAAAGAAGGCCGCAATTAAGAAACTAGGCGCATGCTGGAGTTGTCTCGAGGTTCATGACAATGGGTCATACTGCAAACCCGCTTATCTGTGCAAAAACCCAGGCTGCAAAGAAGCACGCGCTGCGGAGCACCATTACTACCTATGCCCTAATGCTGAGGTGAGGAAGGGGAGTGCAGCAGGGAGGCAAAACAGATCTGATCCAGAGGGAGGAAAGGTCAGCAGGAAATGTACGGAGGATCAGGAGGAGTTCCTCAGAAAACTGTCACCTGAACTGGCAAGAAAATGCAGGGATGCGTTTTCAAACACTGCATCTAGGGCATGCAGCACCACCAAGGAGAAGCCAAGCCTCCTGTTTGAAGGTGGGCTTCGAGAGCTGCCAGTAATCATGATGCTCCTTGAGGTCACAGCTAATGCTGGGCAAAAGATTGGGACATTAATTGACCTGGCTTCTGACACCAACTATATAACCCACAGAGCTGCAAGCAGTCTTAACCTAAGAAGTGAAGAAATCACTCTGGTTGTTCATGGAGTAGGGGAAATGAAAACGCACGTGAGAACAAGGCGGTATCTTTTGAAGATCCGAGTCAGAACGCCTAGAGGCACCCTTAGGTCACACCAACTGGTCTGCTATGGACTCGACAGCATAGCAGAAGTCCACAAACATGTCACACCGAGTCAGCTACAAAGGTTCTTTCCGGATATACCACTCAACAATCTTGTAAGACCGAAAGACATTCATCTGCTTATAAGTCATAAAGAAGGTCGGCTAGCGCCTCAGAGGAGCAGAGTCATCGGTGACCTTGTGTTATGGGATGGGCCACTTGGAAAGACAGTTGGGGGAACTCACCCTGAGCTCTTCGAGGAGCTTACTGTCTCTGCCCACATGTCCAAGACACACTTTGCCAGGTCAATGAGAGCAGCAGCTGTCAAGTATGAGGAGCTCATTGGCGAGGCCTCAGACCAGTCTTCAACAAGGAAGCACGTTCCCGCTAAGCTTCAGAGGTCAAGTACCTCAACCACCAGTCGAGGATTCTTAGAGTGGTGTAAGTGGGATAGTATTGGTGCTGCATGTGAGCCAAAGTGTGGGGGTTGTCGTTGCGGAAATTGCCAGCCAGGTGGGAAAGAAATGACACTGGCCGAGGAGAGAGAGCTTGAAATAATAAGAGAAGGACTCACCTATGTCACGGGTGATGGCCACAGCGACGAGCCACACTGGCATACCAGATACCCTTGGGCTGAAGATCCAGTATCCTTATCAGATAACAAAAAAGGAGTTGAGAGCACATTCCTCCGGACAGAGAAACAATTGGCCAAGGAGCCTGAATGGAAAGCTGCTTATGCCGCTCAGGTGCATGACATGGTGGAGCGTGGAGCCGCAGTCAAGTTGTCCAAGGACATGATCAGTAACTGGGATGGGCCAGTGTGGTACGTGAGCCACCTCATTGCTCCGAATCCCCACTCTGTTACAACTCCAGTGAGGCTTGTGTGGAATAGCAGCCAGAGCAGCTGAGCAGCCTCAGCTCTTACTGGGACAGTGGCGCGGCTGCCCCTCTGTTGGTCTTCCATGGTCTCTTGTGTTCTGGGGGCCTCTGGATGTCTGGAGTTTTGATCTCCTCCATACCCGCTTCACACCCTGGAGGACGGGGCTGTGGCCCCCCCACACTCCCTAGCAGATCATTACATGGAGAAACCTTTGGAATGCAAGCATGCTGATCCACACAGGTATGCACACATGGGTATTCACAGACGCGGACTAAAGCTTTCTTGGCTGCTGCCTCAAAGCACACTGTGCGCTGTCTATCTTGCGTGCTGCACAATATCGTTTATTACTTAGTAAATACTGATATCTATGACTAGCTAGTTTATTGTGATGGTATGGTGCTTTGTTTTCTCTATTATTATGTTGCTCTTTGTTGTTTGCTGTCTCCTCTGTTTGTTTTTGTTTGTTTGTTTGTTTGTTTTTTTTCTCCATACAGGTGACCCAGGAGTTTTTTTTTTTTTTTGTCTCTCTTCCCCCCCCTTCTCACCGTCTCTTCTCCCCTTTGGTTTTCTTTCTTTCTCTCCCCCTCTCTCTCTCATTCATTCCCCCTGTCCTATTTATTAAAAAAAAAAAAAAATGACAAAGGATGAACTGAAGCTCTGCCATCACGTAATGTCGCATACTGCTGTTTCTGATGTCATTTAGAAAAAAAAAAAAAAAAAAAAAAAAAAAAGGAATAGCAGCCAGAGGTTTAGAGGTGTGAGCTTGAACGACCTGCTAATAAAGGGTCCAGATGTCCTCAACCAGATTCGAGCAGTTCTCCTCAGATTCAGGGGCGGAGTGTACGGAGCCCTTGGTGACATAAAAAAGATGTACAATTCAGTTTGGTTGGAAGACAAAGAGATGCACCTGCATAGGTTCCTCTGGCGGGACTCTGTGGATGACGAGCTAGAGGAATATGCCATCACAAGGGTGAACATTGGAGATAAACCGGCAGGATGCATTGCACAGCTGGCAATGCGTGAAACTGCCAGCCTTTCTACCTTTTCCCACCTCAAGGAGGAACGTCGTGTACTCCAGCAAGACAGCTATGTCGACGACATCCTTACCTCTCACAATGACATGAACCAACTAGAAGTCATTACGGAGAACATTGGGCGGATCCTAAAGGCTGGAGGATTTGAGCTGAAACCTTGGGTCTTGTCTGGTCAAAGTGGGAGGAGGAAGCGCAATGACGAGGGTGAGAAAACAAGAATGAAAACCATTGTCCTACCAAACCAAATGCGTGACGAAGAAAACAAAGCTCTTGGTCTGGGTTACATAGTGGAAGAAGACAAGCTTCATGTCATGGTAGCAATCAACTTCTCCAAGAGGAAGAAAAAGATGCGAGTTGGCCAAGACCTTGCCCAGGAGCAGATTAAGACCCACACGCCAAACCCACTGACGCGAAGAGAGCTTCTCAGCCAAGTGTCAGGGTTGTATGACCCAGTCGGTTTGGTCACTCCTGCAAAGCAAAAAGGAGCAATCTTAGTTCGCAGGGCATTCCAAGAGACAAAAGTAGAAAGCTGCTTGGTCAAGGACACTTGGGATATGGCGCTCTCAGATGCCCTGAGGGAGGACGCCATTAGGCTTTTTGAGGAGTATGCCCAGCTCAGCAAAGTCACATTTGCAAGGGCGCTAACTCCCCCGTGCTTCACCGAAGAACCCTGGGCAATTACTTTCTCCGATGGAAGTGAGCAAGCCTATGGGGCAGTGTTGTACTTAAGGTGGAATTCAGATCAGGGCACAATCATCAGGTTGGTGGAGTCCAAAGCTAAGTTAACTCCATTGGACCACAAAGGGGATGTTGTCAAAGCAGAGCTGTGTGGGGCAGTGTTTGGCTCACGCCTAAAGAAATACTTTGAGGCGCAAAGCCGGATTCAGGTTGAGAGGTATCACTTTGTCGATAGCCAAACCGTCATTGGGGCAATACAGCGGGAGAGCTATGGGTACCAGACCTTTTTTGCAAATAGGATTGGAGAAATACAGAGCAGCACAAGGATTCAAGATTGGTGGTGGGTTCCTGGCCCTCAGAACATTGCGGATGTAGTCACAAGAGGAGCTAGTCCCAGGGATCTAGATGAAGACTCAGAATGGCAAAATGGTCCAAAGTTCTTGAGTTTGCCGGTGTGCGAGTGGCCAGTCAGGTCAGCTAAAGAGTTAGCCGCCACTGCCAAAGAAAACGTCAATAAGCTGCAAAGAAAGGCGTTTGTCGCTGCCTTGACAAGGGCCGAGATAAAAGGGCAAGAAGAAAAGCGAAGTCGGGCTGCTGAGGCCCAGGGAGAGCAGCGAAGACCACCTGCAGGGTCGGTCATCAAGAACCTTTTAGATGTCAAGCGGTTCAGTGACCTAACTCGATTAGTTAGATCAGTTGCTTGGACTTGGAGAGCAGCTAGAAAGTTTCTTGGGGGACATCCATCTGCAAATGACCCAAAGTGGGAGGCAGTCCCGTTGGCAGGAGTAATTTCGGTGAAGGAACGTGAAGATGCCCTAAGAGACATCTTCCTTGCAGCACAAGACAGCGCTGTCTTCCCAAGCACTACTACAGATAGACTGGTTGTATACAAAGACCCAAGCTCTGGGCTCTTTGTTTGTGGCGGCCGATTGCAAGCTTTTAAGAAAGACCAGGTTAGTGTTCCCATCTTGGCTTATGATGCTTGGATCTCTACACTGTTGGCTCGGGAGGCCCACAATGAGAGTCATGAGGGAGTTGCTGGGACCCTGCTCAGAATGAGGAAGAAAGCGTGGGTCATAAGAGGGAGAAGGATTGCTCAAAAAGTTGTGGATGGTTGTGTGGTTTGCCGGAAAGCAAAAGCACAGAGTTGCCGGCAAATAATGGGCGACTTACCTCCGGAAAGAACTCAACCTGCTTTACCTTTTGAGTTCACAACAGTGGATCTCTTTGGACCCTACCAAGTGAAGGATGACATCAAGAAAAGACTCATGATAAAGGTTTGGGGGGTTGTATTCTGCTGTATGGCCAGCAGGGCGATTCACATGGAGTTAGTAAACGCCTTGTCGACTGAAGGCTTCTTAATGGCTTACCAGAGATTTACAGCAATTAGAGGACATCCAAGAAAGATCTGGTCAGACCCAGGTACTAATTTCATAGGAGCAAAGTCTGTCTTGAAGGAACTTTACGGATTCTTGGAAAGTCAGAATAAGTTTGTCTTGGAGGAGACTGCGACAAAGAATGGAACAGAGTGGATGTGGAAAGTAAATCCGGCTGATTCCCCACATAGAAATGGAGCTGCTGAGGCTGCCGTGCGCATTGTGAAGAGAGCACTCCAGAGTCTTGGAAGGGAGTCTGGGCTAAGTTACAGTGAGTTCCAGACAGCTCTTCATGTGGCAGCTAACCTTGCAAATGAGCGCCCGATTGATGCCAGAGTAGAGAGTCGGGAAGGTTGCATTCATTATGTCACACCCAACAGTCTTTTTCTTGGTCGAGCATCTCAAAGTGGGGACTTCAAGATGTTTGACTTTTCCGTTTACCCCTATAAGAGACTTCAAGCAATCCAGGCAGAAGTGAGCAAGTTTTGGAGGTCCTGGAGCCAACTTGCTGGCCCTAATTTGTTTGTAAGGAGCAAGTGGCACACTGCACACAGAAATGTCACTGTTGGAGATGTCGTCTGGTTAAGTGATCAGAATGCACTGAGAGGGCACTTCAAAATGGGCATGGTTGTCAGCACTAATCCTGACAAAAAGGGTATTGTGAGGGACGTCAATGTCCGGGTATGCCCAAGTTACAGTGGTTCTGTGGCTAGGTCCTTGAGGGCGGAGGACTTAAGCTCTGGTTCAAGGGGAGCGACTCCGGTGGCTCAAGCTACCATCCTTCATAGAGACGTCAGACGTCTAGTTGTTCTGTTACCTGTGGAGGAGCAAAATGGGACCAAGTCGTCAGTGTCATGCTTAAATGGGATGAGTTAAACTGCGGTTTGCTTGTGTACTTGGCGATCTCCTGTGTTCCAAGGGAAGATCGAGTGGGAGGTGTCAAGTCAAACCGAGTAGGAGGTGGAGAGCCCTGAGGGAAAAAGTAAACGTGACAGACTGGAGGGCGGAACTAATCTTGTGTCTGGGTTTCTGTCGGGAAGAAAAAGAAAGGCGAACTGGGAAGCAATAGGAAGGTGCCACTTTCGGGAAAAGCCCAGCATAATTCCTTCAATAAGTTGTCGCCAACATGAATATTGTGTGGAACTGAAGTATCTACAAAGCCAGGGAGGCAGCCGGTAAGGGAATGGTTGCTGACTATGGTAAAAGACTTTGAAGCGAGTTGCTAAAGAATCGCGGCTGCCGCTAGCTTACGTAGCATTAGCACTGTGCCGTGAGTTGGTTGCCTGTTTACGAGCGGCACCATTGTTTATTGTTGGTCTGCATATGGAAGACTGTTAATGCTTGCATATGGTTAAGAGAAGCTGGTTATAAATACTATTGTTACTGCTCAAGTTCTAATGCAGATTGATTATTTAATTTAGCACTTTAATAGAAAGCAGTATTTCTCAAGGTGTATGTACAATTGTTAGTGAATTACGTAATTTGAGCATTTAAAAATACTCAAGCAAATATTGTACTACAAAGCTTATGCACTGCATTGATGTGTTTAAAAAAAAAAAGAAAAAAAAATGTGTTTGGGATTGTTTACAATATTTGCAGATGTGTGATAACAAACATAATTTGTATTTGGGTTTTTTGGTTTGTATTTAAAGGTTTTTCACCTATGGCTGACTGTGGCCGAAAAGAAGATTAAAGAAAAGGAAAACAAAAGATCTGCCTGGTCATTGAGTGAAACCCAGTTAAACACCTGTGGTAGATGCATCCATCCCTTTCAAGCGGGGAAGCTGCACAAACTTAGAGAGCTTGACAGTGCACCTAAACGCGTAGTGAGGGTGTGCTGGGAACGTCTAGCAGAGGCCCCAGTCCGCGAGATCTTCAACGCACACCTCCGGCAGAGCTTCAACAGCATTCCGAGGGAGACTGGGGACATTGAGTCCGAATGGACCATATTCTGCCGAAGCTGCTGCATTGCGCTGCGGCCGCAAGGTGGTTGGTGCCTGCTGTGGTGGTAATCCCCGAACCAATTGGTGGACACCAGAGGTGAAGGGAGCCACCAGGCTGAAGAAGGAGTCCTATCGGGCTTGGTTAGCCTGTGGGACTCCGGAGGCAGCCGACAGGTATCGACAGGCCAAGCGGAATGCGGCACGGGCAGTGGCTGAAGCAAAAACTCGGGTGTGGGAGGAGTTTGGAGAGGCCATGGAAAAAGACTTTCGGACTGCCTTGAAGAGATTCTGGTAAACCGTCAGGCGTCTCAGGAGGGGAAAGCGGTGCTCTACCTGCACTGTGTATAGTGCTGGCGGAGTGCTGCTGACGTCGACTGAGAAAATTGTCAGGCGGTGGAAGGAATACTTCGAGGACCTCCTTAATCCCACTGACACGTCTTCCGAGGAGGAAGCAGAGTCTGGGGATGAGGGGAATGACCCGCCAATTTCCGGGGGCGAGGTCACTGAGGCAGTTAAACAACTGATGAGGTCCGCCCCGAGTTCCTGAAGGCTCTGGACATTGTAGGGCTGTCCTGGTTGACACGCCTCTGCAATGTTGCGTGGAGATCAGGGGCAGTACCTGTGGACTGGCAGACCGGGGTGGTGGTCCCCATCTTTAAGAAGGGGGACCGGAGGGTGTGTTCCAACTACAGGGGGATCACACTCCTCAGCCTCCCTGGGAAAGTCTATGCCAGGGTGCTGGAAAGGAGAGTTCGTCCGCTAGTCGAACCTCGGATACAGGAGGAACAATGCGGTTTTCGTCCTGGTCGCGGAACACTGGACCAGCTCTTTATCCTCTCGAGGATACTTGAGGGTGCATGGGAGTTTGCCCAACCAGTCTACATGTGTTTTTTGTCCCTCGGGGTGTCCTGTGGGAGGTGTTGCGGGAGTATGGGGTGTCTGGCCCATTGCTACGGGCCATTCGATCCCTATACAACCGTTGCAAGAGCTTGGTTCGCATTGCCGGCAATAAGTCGGACTCGTTCCCGGTGGGTGATGGGCTCCGCCAGGGCTGCCCTTTGTCTCCGGTTCTGTTCATAATTTTTATGGACAGGATTTCTAGGCACAGCCAAGTGGCGGAGGGCTTTCGCTTTGGTGGCCTCAGAATCTCATCTCTGATTTTTGCGGATGATGTGGTTCTGTTGGCTTCATCGGGTGAGGGCCTCCAGCTCGCACTGGACCGGTTCGCAGCCGAGTGTGAAGCAGCGGGAATGAGGATCAGCACCTCCAAATCTGAGGCCATGGTTCTCAGCCGGAAAAGGGTGGAGTGCCCACTCCGGGTCGGGGATGAGTTCCTGCCCCAAGTGGAGGAGTTCAAGTATCTCGGGGTCTTGTTCGCGAGTGATGGGAGAAGGGAGCCGGAGATCGACAGACGGATTGGGGCTGCAGCTGCAGTAATGCAGACGCTGCACCGGTCCGTCGTGGTGAAGAGGGAGCTGAGTGTAAAAGCGAAGCTCTCAATTTACCAGTCGATCTACGTCCCTACCCTCACCTATGGCCACGAGCTGTGGGTAGTGACCGAAAGAACGAGATCGCGGATACAAGCGGCAGAAATGAGCTTCCTCCGAAGGGTGGCTGGCCTCTCCCTTAGAAATAGGGTGAGAAGTTTGGCCATCCGGGAGGGGCTCAGAGTAGAGCTGTTGCTGCTCCACATCGAAAGGAGCCAGCTGAGGTGATTCGGGCATCTGACAAGGATGCCCCCTGGGCGCCTCCTGGGTGAGGTGTTCCAGGCATGTCCCACCGGGAGGAGGCCCCGGGGCAGACCCAGGACATGCTGGAGAGATTATATCTCTCGGCTGGCCTGGGAACACCGTGGTGTTCCCCCGGATAAGCTGGAGGAGGTGGCTGGGGAGAGGGAGGTCTGGGCCTCTTTGCTTAGGCTGCTGCCCCCGCGACCCGGCCTCGGATAAAGCGGATGAAGATGGATGGATGGATGGAATATAGACTGGAAGAAATTATGACGCATCAAATATTACACAGGCTGCAGTGAATTGTTGTTGATACAGACTATTGAGCTTTGAGTTTCCCAGTCAAACTTAGCTTTGAAGCACATGCTAACACTTTTACTCTTGTACATTTCATAACAAGACACCATAGCCAATATATTAACAAAATATATATTAATAAAAGATTCAAAGCTGCAGCACATACAGCAACACATACTGTTAGTAAATGTGTCCTGGACTTAATGCAGCTGCAGAAAGTGCTGCTGCTGTAAGTAAGCGTAACAGCTTCCAGATCACTTATTTTTCTGGAAAGATGGTAAGAAGGACATTACTGCTCATTTCTACAATCTCCCAGATCTTGGCATACAAGCCTTTGTCCCATGAAAACCACTTCACAGTACTAAGAGTCCACTAAAACCTACAAATGAAGAGTGATCCTGGAAGAAATAGGACGCACACTAGTGAACCTCAACAATTGCAAGACAGCCTTGCCCCCGATGCTTATATGAAAAAAATAAATAAATAGGAAGATTTATGAAACCATTAGGACTTTATCACCTTTTTATCTGAAACGTTACTGGTACTATATATAACCTAACTGGCATTTAAAGAGTAAAAAAAAAAGAATGTAGATAAAATGGTTTTGATGAAAAGGACTGGTGCTAATTTAAAGGGTCAAGTCGGTGAAAGTAGATAAATGTTTTAATAAATATATATTTTACAGCATTTTGTGAGCATACACAAAAGTGGCCATTTTTGCTGAGAGAGAGTTTTATAGTTTTTGCTCTCCTTGAACAAAAATAATAGTGCATGATAATCAATGTGGATGTTAATCAATTAGATGTCCCAGACTCTACTATTAATAATACAGCAGTCCCTCGTTTATCGCATTTTCTCTTTTGTTTAAACACTTAAAGTTCAACCCATCATAAAAACATAAGTCCAGTATTATAAAATGAAACCGTGCAAAACGTTTCGTGGGCAGATTTATATAAATTCGACAAGCTAAACGCATTCTGTAGTGTACAGCAGTGGTCCCCAACCTTTTTTGCACCACGGACCAGTTTAATGTGAGACAATATTTTCACGCACGGGCTTTTAAGGTGTTGCAGATAAATACAACAAAATAAAATGATACAAACAAAGACAAAAACGGTGGTATTTTGTAAATATCATAATAAATGTGAATTCGGCTGTGTACTTGTGTAACTTTATGAGCAGTGTCTTGTTGCGCCAACAACATTGAGAGTAACATCCTCCTCTCTGCTTCTTGATTCTCTCTGGTCGCTATGGTAACGCGTAAATAGTTCTTTCAAAATAAGACACACGACCACAACACGGGAAAAGACCCAGGGAAACAGACTCAACGGACCGGTACTGGTCCGTGGCTCTGTTGGCGACCGCTGGTGTACAGGAGACACTGTACTAGGTTGATTGACAATGTTCCACAGCAATCAGAACGCACAACACAATGTACTGTAATAAAAAAAAAATCTATAAAAAAAAAAATCAGCGAAACAGTCCGCAAAAGTAGAACCGCGTTATTGTGAGGGATGACTTTACAATAATTTCCAGTAGCACTGCTGATATATGAAATGGTGAGTTTTGAGTAGGGATGGGTATCGTTTAGGTTTTATCCGATACCGGTGCCAAATCGGTACTTTTGAAACGGCGCCGGTGCTCAAACGGTGCTCAAACCGGTGCTTAAAGAATGGAGAACACAAAATTGGTCCAAAAACCTCTCATGTTCAGCTGTTTTTTGTAAAAATATAACAATGTTAGCCTTTTCTGCAGCTATGGGGCATATATGGTATCACTCTTGGCTGGAAGCAGTGCTTAAACAATGGAAAAAACACAAACTTTGTCCTAAACCTCTCATGTTTAACTGTTTTCCACTTTTTCTTTGGTCATTTTAGCCTTTTTAGCCAGGGTGAAGGGAGTATCTGCCATCAAACAAGAGGACAGCCGCATGTAGCTATGATGATGTTTGCTAGTTCACCTTACATGCATTAATGTAATAACGTGGTTAGCCTACTCAACGTAAATTAGCTACTCACGCAGAGAAGAACGGCTGCTGCCACCATCATCCGTCATCATTTCTGCTACACTGGCAGGGCTAGGGGCCAGGACTCTCCTCTTCGTGTTTTTGGGGGATGTTGCATAACAGGCAACCCACCCGCAGTAGATGTGCTCGGTGTGAGGTCTCGCAGCAAGCTATCAAATACGGCGCATTTCTGGGCTTTTTAAAAAAACGCTATGCGTCGCCAGGTGTTTCATTGGATTTGAGGTGTTACCTCCTTTGACAGTATCACAGTATCAGCTTAAAGCACTTGTTGCTGCTGAGTTTGCATATTTTGCTGTGAAGTACAGCCAGACTTTTAACCGCTTCGCCTTGGGCATTTTTAATCTGTAGCTCTGCTCTAACAGAACGTACGTACCTGGCCCCGCCTACTATCCTCGGAAACATAAAATGATTGGCTAGAATCTAAAGTGTATCACAGCTCAGGAAAAAAAAGCACCGAAATAAAGCACCGAAATGTGCGCTGCTTTTCGGTCTGGTTACTACCGTTTATGTCGGTACCCATCCCTAGTTTTGAGGTTGTCTTCAAACAAGTGCATTGTACTAGAAAAAGGTGTTTGAAGGATTAAACATGTAAAAAGTAATGACTAGTTTATATTTATGAAAAAACCTTTATGCAGAAAAAGTAGCAAAGAAATAAAAACATAACACATGGACACTTTTGCCACGAACAAGCTGAAGGGATGGTGATTTTTTTTAATAATCCCAGAGTGTTAAAAAACACTTAGAACCAAATTTATTTATCAGCATGAATAGTAAAAAAAACCCACAATTTTGTTTTCACTGTCAAAGTCGATTTAACTGAAGTTACGTGTTTCCGGTTAGTGTGGAGGTCACGTGTTTCCGGTTACTGTGGAGGTTGCAATATGGTGCTCCCCAGTGGCTGCAGCCAGGTGCTCTTGTGGTCAAAGTCGATTTAACTGAAGTTACATGTTTCCGGTTAGTGTGGAGGTCACGTGTTTCCGGTTAGTGTGGAGGTCACGTGTGTCCGGTTAGTGTGGAGGTCACGTGTTTCTGGTTACTGTGGAGGTTGCAATATGGCGCTCCCCAGTGGCTGCAGCCAGGTGCTCTTGGGGGGGGGGCTCTAAAGGATAGGATTACTGAATTGGAGACTCTGATACACCCGTAGCTAGCCAGGCCCCTGTAGCCGGTACAGCCGAAGGTAGCGTAGGCCCTATAGCTGTTCCCCCCGGGAGGCCCCGAGCAGCAGGGGAAAGAGGACAACTGGGTGGCAGTGAGGAGGAAGCATAGTCTTAAACAGAAGCCCCAGGTACACCACCAACCTGTTCATGTGTGTAACCGTTTTTCCCTACTCGGCGACACACCCACCGGGGATCAAACTCTATTAATTGGCGATTCTGTTCTCAGACATGTGAAGCTAGAGACACCAGCAACCATAGTCAACTGTCTTCCAGGGGCCAGAACAGGTGACATTGAGGGAAATTTAAAACTGCTGGCTAAGGGTAAATGTAAATTCAGTAAAATTACAATTCACGTCGGCAGTAATGCCACCTGATTACGTCAATTGGAGGTCATTAAAATCAATATTGAATCGGTGTGTAACTTTGCCAAAACAATGTGGGACTGTGTAGTTTTCTCTGGTCCCCTCCCCAATCAGACCAGGTGTGACATGTTTAGCCGCATGTTCTTCTTAAATTGCTGTCTGTCTGAGTGGTGTCCACAAAACAATGTGGGCTTCATAGATAATTGGCAAACCTTCTGGAGGAAACCTGGTCTTGTTAGGAGAAACGGCATCCATCCCACTTTGGATGGAGCAGCTCTCATTTCTAGAAATCTGGCCAAATTTATTAAACCCCCCAAAATGTGACTATCCAGAGTTGGGACCAGGAAACAGAGCTGCAGTCTTGCACTCCTCTCTGCAGCTTCTCTCCTCCTGTTATCCCCCCAAAACCCCTTAGAGACTGTGTTAAGTCCCAAACAGACAAAAAAACCAAACAAACTAAAAACCAGCAAAAAATGACCTAAACATAAAAAATAACAAAGAAAGAACAATACAGCATCCACTTCTGAACAAAAGAGTAAAACAGTGAAATGTGGATTATTAAACATTAGGTCTCTCTCTTCCAAGTGTCAGCCGGTGATCAGCTGATCACGGGGCCGGGTTTAAAAGAGAGACGCCACCCACCTGTTCGCCGCTCAGACATCGTTCTCTTCATGTCAGGAGCTCCGAAACTTTGCCGACGTCAGTCTCCGCCTGATTCAGCAACCGTGAGTGTTTGTCCCTTTGATACTTTTTCTCATCCCGGCTCCGCTAGCTCTCCATCTGTAACGACAGTTCCGAAGCTACGCTTTGTGCACTGATTGTTACTAGAATAATTGCGTGTCTGTTCCAACCCACCGCTAGCCTTCGCCGCGTTTGGGTCTAGCCAGCACGCCACACGGGCACGCCGAACTACTGTGTGTAATTCGCCTGATCGTGACAGGATGTCTGAGCCGCATATTGACACAGAGGAATTCGAACGGCTGAAAGCCGAAGTACTATATCTTCGCGGTGTGGTAGATTGGATGAGCACAAAAATGAAGTCCCTCACCGAAACTGTCCTCCAACTTTCCACTTCCGTCACCTTGCTGCAACGTCAGCCAGCGCCGGTGAGCGCGGAGCCCCAGATCGGACTACCAGATAAGTGAAACGGAGTTGATGGGCGGCCTGATGGTTTGCTCACCACTTTAGACATGCTGTTTGAATGTCAGCCCACTAAATACGCCACCGCCCGTGCAAAAGTTGCACTGTTAACCTCTCTCTTGTCTGGCCAGGCTCAGGAATGGGCCGCGGCTCTCTACAACAATAAATCTGCAGCTTGCAATGACTATGCCCTGTTTGTGGAGGCATTAAAAAGACATTTGTTCCCCCGAGCAGTGAAGTGGAAGTGGAGTCACAGCTGCTTCATTTACGCCAGGGCAGTCGACCCGTCTGTCACTTTGCCTCCCAATTCCGTATCCTGGCCGCTAAGCTAAAGTGGGGAGATGATTCTCTGCGCTCTATTTTTCTGGAGGGACTGGCTGATTACATCCGAGATGAGATGACCGGCCGTGAGGCCCCAAAAACTCTGGATGAGGCCGTGGACCTCACCCTGAAGATCGACCAACGAGTGATGTCGTGGCCTCGCCACACCCCTCGGGCCTTCAAATCCTTCCAGCCTCAGAGGGCCACGTCTTCGCAGCCTCCTCCCCCCTCTGACGGAGCCACTGCTAGCCCAAGCAGTAGATCCAGCGAGGAGCCCATGCAGCTGGGTAGACTCTCCAAAGAGGAGAGAGAGAGACGCTGGCGTGAGGGTCTCTGCGCCTACTGTGGATCAGCTCGACACCGTCGTCCCCAGTGCCCGCTACGTCCGGGAAACGACGATGCCAGGTAGACTGTGGGGGAGTCCCACCTGGCCCTTCCCACTCCTCTGACCCCTCTCGTTTTCTGTTACCAGTAATATTTCACCTGAAACACCAACAGTTCTCATCTGAAACCCTCCTGGACACCGGAGCCGCTGAGAACTTCATCGACCAAACACTAGCCTCTCAACTTCGCATTCGGTTAACTTCCGTCGATCGATTTCTCCTGGTGACCTCAGTAGATGGGCGACCCCTCCTACCCTACCCGATCCAGTTCCAGACCCAGCCAGTTCGCATGTCTATTGGGGATCATCAGGAGGAGATCCAGTTTCTAGTAGTCTCAGCCATTTCCTCTCCTCTCATCCTTGGATACCCCTGGTTCCGTCAACATGACCCCCACATCTCCTGGTCTTCCTGCCAGATCCTGGATTGGGGTCCCCAGTGTCAATGAAATTTTCTCCCATGCAGCAACGGTACGGTGTCGGAGACCGAGAACTCCTGGCCATCAAGTGGGCCTTAGAAGAGTGGCGGCATTGGCTCCTGGGAGCGAAAGACCCTTTTCTGATCTGGACTGATCATCAGAACCTGATCCATATTCGTTCTGCCAAGCAGCTCAACCCAAGGCAGGCCCTTTGGGCCTTATTCTTTTAGCCTTACAATTTCCACCTCGCCTACCGCCCTGGTTCCAAGAACGCTAAGGCAGACGCTCTCTCCAGACAGTTCGCCCAGGACGGCCTCACGTCAGACCCTGGACCTATCCTACCTTCTCATTGCTTTGCTGCCCCCCTTCGGTGGCCCTTGGAGGACTCTATCCGGAATGCCCTGACCGCCGAACCACCTCCGCCTGACACCCCTGCTGGGAGGCTCTATGTACCATCCCGGTGCTGTCAGGAGGCCTTGCTCTGGGCTCATTCCTCCCCGCTCTCTGGTCACCCGGGGCCCGACAGGACCCTCCAACTCCTCCGTCGTGCCTTCTGGTGGCCCTCCATGACTCGGGACGTCCGTGAATTCGTTTATGCCTGTGACACCTGTGCTCGGGCCAAGTCCTCCACTCAGCCGCCCGCTGGCAACCTTCGCCCTCTCCCTGTGCTGGGACGTCCCTGGTCCCATGTCGGCCTTGACTTTGTTACCGGCCTCCCATCCGTGGACGGTCTTGACACCATCCTCACCTTTGTAGACCGGTTTTCTAAGGCGGTGCACCTGGTCGCTCTGGCCGGCCTCCCTTCTGCCAAACGGATGGCCAAGCTCCTCTTGGACCATGTCGTCCGGCTTCACGGGTTCCCCAAGGACATAGTCTCTGATCGGGGGCCCCAGTTCACCGCCAGGTTCTGGAAAGCCTTTTGCCACCTGATTGGAGCGTCTCCCAGCCTCTCGTCCGGCTATCACCCTCAGACCAATGGGCAGGTTGAACGGACCAATCAACAGTTGGGGCGCTTCTTGAGGTGCTTCGTCTCCGCCCAACCGTCGCTTTGGCCTCGTTACCTGTTGTGGGCTGGGCTGTCTCATAACCTTCACGTCTCTTCTGCCACCGGTCTCTCGCCCTTTGAAGTCTGTAATGGTTTTCATCCTCCATTACTAGAGAAAAAAAAATACTCAAAATCATCTCACAGATGTAACATTATGGTAAATGGTAAATGGCCTGTATTTATATAGCGCCTTACTAGTCCCTAAGGACCCCAAAGCGCTTTACATATCCAGTCATCCACCCATTCACACACACATTCACACACTGGTGATGGCAAGCTACATTGTAGCCACAGCTGCCCTGGGGCGCACTGACAGAGGCGAGGCTGCCGGACACTGGCGCCACCGGGCCCTCTGACCACCACCAGTAGGCAAACACGGGGTTAGTATCTTGCCCAAGGATATTTGGCATGCAGTCAGGAGGCAGACTGGGATCGAACCACCAACCTTCTGATTAGTGGCTGACCTGCTCTGCCACCTGAGCTACAGCCACCCAACTAGACTCAATTGGCTTCTCTCAAAATGTAAAAGAAGCCACCCACCACTTTAATCACACTCTACACAGCAAATTCAAAAGTGTTAAATTTTTTGGTGTTAATAGTCTCCTTGCAAAAGTAGAGTTAATTTTACTCTAAGCAGAGTCACATTCTTTTAATGTAACTCTGAGGTGTAAAATGATAGTAGTTAAAATCGAGTGTTAAAAATGAGTGTTTCTCTGTCAAATCTGGAGGTGTTACAATGGAAACATTAACTCTTGACCTCTTAACTCTGAACTCCTAGAGGGGCTATGACACCAACAGAGTAAATTCACAGACTCCGCCCCCAGCACGGCTCCAATCGAAGCTGAAGTGAAGCCGTTTCAGAACATTTTGCTCTACATATTTGAGTTGTTTGCCATGCTTGGTAAGTCATTTTTTCAAAGATTGTTTCAATTATTATTATGAGCTTTTACTTCTGTGGCTCTTTGGAGTTGAGACAAAGCTGTGTGAAAGGCATTAGCCATGTTGCTCGGTGATAGCATAATATTCTGTTTTAGCTAGCTGAAAGGTATTGTTTGCGGGCAAATACCACAGCCTTGGAAAAAGCTTGCATGTGAATTTTCAGTCAAACCTTTGGTCAAATACACCTAAAACAATGTGTAGAATGTGAAATGTTGGTATAATGGTGCTACTTGAAGCCTGAAAATGATCGCCCATAAATTAAAAAAAAACGAGCAAACAGCAGTAGCAGACGTCCTGACTGGGTTCTACGTTAGTATAGATCCCTCCAGAGTTTTGTGCACACGGTTTAGGTAAAAATGAAAAAGGTTGAGGTTTTACATTTAGTTCAGTATTACCTGTTGCCTGTGTATTTGTCTTTTGGGAAAATACTTTACACAAGTAATGGCTCAAAGAGGATTCCTTTTTTTTTTCTTTTTACTGTGCTGCAATTGTTTACTGGATTATTTGTGCCATTAATTAGTGTCAACTAATTTTTATTCAATCTCCGCACAGGATATGCTTGTGAAGATGGAATATGGGGGAGAGCAGAAGTGCGTTGAAGTTCCACAAAGGGATGAATGAAGGACATGCATATTGTATTGAAGAAATAAGTGATGAGAATGCTGTTATTTGCATTTACCAGCTCGCCTATGTCAGACCTTTTGATAAACACAATTCTAATGAACGTGAGAACATGTACACTGTTACATCTTTCAGAAAATGTTTTGAAATTGTGGTGCACAGTTCAGAATAAATGTTTTTCAAAAACCATTGCATCTTTTTAGTAAATGTTTATTTCCAAAAGAAATTTCTATAAGTTCAGAACAGTAAAATTCCCGCTTTTTAGAATGAATTAGAAGATAACTCTTACGTAGTTAAACTAAAATACTCTTTGAGAGTTAATATATAAACTCTTAACACCAAGTGTTAAATTATCAACTCCAGACAGATTTGGTGTTTAACACTAAATCAGAGTTAACGTACCAACTCTCCAAAAAGAGTTAAATTAACACTCTCTGGTGTGGACCCATATAGACACTTTAATAGTGTTGAAATCAAATCCGACAGTGTTAATTTGGGCATGCTGGATTTGCTGTGTAGATCTTGTTTTAACATATGGCATAGAAACTGAACATTTAGCAGTGTTTCCTGAAAACCCTCTCTTGTCTGATCATTTCCTGATAACATTTACATTTACAATAATTGATTACACAGCAGTGGGGAGCAGACTTCATCACAGTACAGTGGGGCAAAAAAGTATTTAGTCAGCCACCGATTGTGCAAGTTCCCCCACTTAAAATGATGACAGAGGTCAGTAATTTGCACCAGAGGTACACTTCAACTGTGAGAGACAGAATGTGAAAAAAAAAATCCATGAATCCACATGGTAGGATTTGTAAAGAATTTATTCGTAAATCAGGGTGGAAAATAAGTATTTGGTCAATATCAAAAATACAACTCAATACTTTGTAACATAACCTTTGTTGGCAATAACAGAGGTCAAACGTTTACTATAGGTCGTTACCAGGTTTGCACACACAGTAGCTGGTATTTTGGCCCATTCCTCCATGCAGATCTTCTCGAGAGCAGTGATGTTTTGGGGCTGTCGCCGAGCAACACGGACTTTCAACTCCCGCCACAGATTTTCTATGGGGTTGAGGTCTGGAGACTGGCTAGGCCACTCCAGGACTTTCAAATGCTTCTTACGGAGCCACTCCTTTGTTGCCCAGGCGGTGTGTTTTGGATCATTGTCATGTTGGAAGACCCAGCCTCGTTTCATCTTCAAAGTTCTCACTGATGGAAGGAGGTTTTGGCTCAAAATCTCACGATACATGGCCCCATTCATTCTGTCCTTAACACGGATCAGTCGTCCTGTCCCCTTGGCAGAAAAACAGCCCCATAGCATGATGTTTCCACCCCCATGCTTCACAGTAGGTATGGTGTTCTTGGGATGCAACTCAGTATTCTTCTTCCTCCAAACACGACGAGTTGAGTTTATACCAAAAAGTTCTACTTTGGTTTCATCTGACCACATGACATTCTCCCAATCCTCTGCTGTATCATCCATGTGCTCTCTGGCAAACTTCAGACGGGCCTGGACATGCACTGGCTTCAGCAGCGGAAAACGTCTGGCACTGCGGGATTTGATTCCCTGCCGTTGTAGTGTGTTACTGATGGTGACCTTTGTTACTTTGGTCCCAGCTCTCTGCAGGTCATTCACCAGGTCCCCCCGTGTGGTTCTGGGATCTTTGCTCACCGTTCTCATGATCATTTTGACCCCACGGGATGAGATCTTGCGTGGAGCCCCAGATCGAGGGAGATTATCAGTGGTCTTGTATGTCTTCCATTTTCTGATAATTGCTCCCACAGTTGATTTTTTTCACACCAAGCTGCTTGCCTATTGTAGATTCACTCTTCCCAGTGTGGTGCAGGTCTACAATACTTTTCCTGGTGTCCTTCGAAAGCTCTTTGGTCTTGGCCATGGCGGCGTTTGGAGTCTGACTGTTTGAGGCTGTGGACAGGTGTCTTTTATACAGATGATGAGTTCAAACAGGTGCCATTCATACAGGTAACGAGTGGGGGACAGAAAAGCTTCTTACAGAAGACGTTACAGGTCTGTGAGAGCCAGAGATTTTCCTTGTTTGAGGTGACCAAATACTTATTTTCCACCCTAATTTACGAATAAATTCTTTACAAATCCTACCATGTGAATTCATGGATTTTTTTTTCACATTCTGTCTCTCACAGTTGAAGTGTACCTCTGGTGCAAATTACTGACCTCTGTCATCATTTTAAGTGGGGGAACTTCCATAATCGGTGGCTGACTAAATACTTTTTTGCCCCACTGTAGATGTCTTTCTGAAAGTGCTGTAACTAAGTTTAAGAGTATAATGCACCCACTGTTATCATCTTCAATGCCCTGTACCAACACAGAGCAGAGCAGCTACTGTACCTGAACGCTGCTCAAACAGAGGTCGATTATCTTGTTAATAACTTTGCCTCCTCACTACGTATGACACTGGATACTGTGGCTCCTGTGAAAAATAAGGCCTCAAATCAGAAGTATTTAATGGTGTGGTATAATTCTCGTATCCTAAAGCAGATAACTTGTAAGCTGGAGAGGAAATGGTGTGTCAAAAATTTAGAAGATCATTTAGTGTGGAGAAATAGTTTGCTGCTTTATAAGAAAACCCTCCGCAAAGCCAGAACATCTGACTATTCATCACTGATTGAGGGAAATGGTAAATGGACTGGTTCTTATAGCGCTTTTCTTTTTTTATTATCTCTTTTATTGAGAAAGCAATTGAACATAACAGTAGTATGGCTTTTTACACTGTCTTTGCTTTCATATTTTTTAACTTATAATTGGAAAGAACAAAGAAAAGATGAGAGAAAAAAGAAAAGAAAGGGGGAAAAAAAGACTTGGGTTAGGAGGTAGCAGGGCGGGTAAGCTCACATAATACTCAGGGCTTTAATGTAAAAAAAAAGCATGGTTCATAAAAAATCACACCTCACAGGCTTAACATATTCTGTCCATTTAGACCATATTCTGTTGATGGTATCCCTCTGAAGTTTAAGAGAAAATGACAATTATTCCATCGTATACATCTCTTGTACAGAATGTATCCAATCTTCCATCGTTGGTGGTTCAGGCTTAAGCCGTCTCCTCGTAAGAGGCTTTTTACTTGCGGCCAGTAGGATATACAAGAGTCTTCTATCATTGTAATTCAATTTATCCACTGGTGCATTACACAAAAATATGGTCTCAAAGGTTAAAGGATAAACAAATGAAAAACCATTTTGTAGATGTTCATGGATTAGAGACCAATACTGGCAAACAACTTTGCAATCTCAAAAGATATGGAAATGGTTAGCTCCATCTCCCCCACATCTCCAACGTTTGTCACCAGTTCCCCGATATCTTTGTTGAGCAGGGGTGATGAAAAATCTCATGATGCTTTTCCAACAAAATTCACGCCAAACATTAGACCCAGTGGTAGCCCACTGTATCTTGCATGCGTGGCCCAACACTCCTCTGTAATTGGCAAATTACCTTCTTTTCTCCACATTGCTTTAATAAACACAGTGCTGTCACTTTTACACCACAGGATGCTGTTATATAAATTGGAAATAATTTTGCTTTGCACTCCAGGTTTAGTTAATAATAAAAATGTTTCTACAAATTGTAATTCATTTAGGTTAACTTTTAAGTTTTGATTAAAATAATTTCTGACCTGTTGATATCTAAAGAAATCGTCTGAACCTAAATCATGTTTACTCCTTAAAAATTCAAAGCTTTGGAATGCCCCCTTGTGGACAAATGAATAATAATTAGTTATACCTTTTGAAATCCAGTTTTTGAATCTATTATCGTACTGATTTGGAGTAAAATCTGAATCATATGCACACCATCTTAAAACCTTGGAGGCATTTTCCAAACCCTAAATTCTTATTACTTCTTTCCAAGCAGATATCATTATTTGTAGTATGGGTTTGTCTGCCATGTGTATTTTATTCTGTAATTTTATGTCCGATATTAAAGCTGTAACTGGTATTCCTTTAACTATTGTTCCTTCAACATCTTTCCATCCGGCGGTGTAATCTGGACAACAGAGACATATCAGTGGTCTTAACTGAGCTGCACATTAATATTCTCGTAGACAAGGAAGCCCTCCCTTTTCTTTCTTTAGTTGGAGCGTTTTATATTTAACTCTAGTTTTTTCCCGTTCCAGATATATTTTAACAATATTCTATCGGTAAAGACTGAAACAAATACAGCAGTCGGGGAAGAAAATTTAATCTGATTGATTCGATCCTGGAGTGTAGGTCCTGAAATGGAATGGTATCGCATCTTTGTATATCTGATTTTATAGATTCATTTAGCGGGGCATTGTTGGCATTGAACATTTTGGTGAAGTCACGGTGTATTGCCACCCCTAAATACCTAATGCTATCTGCATCCCATTTCCATTTATAGCGATTCTTAATTTCGACTGGTGGTTCATAGTTTAAAGTTAATACCTGCGTTTTATTTACATTAACCTTATATCCCGAAAAAGAACCATACTCTGATAGCATTTCCATGATTTGTGGGAGTGCCTTTGAGGGATAGGATATTGTTAAAAGTATGTCGTCAGCAAATAGTGCTAATTTCTGTTCCCCTTCTGCCGTTCTTACTCCAGTTATATCCTGTTTCTGTCTGATCCACTAACTTAATAGTTCTATAAACAAAGCAAAAAGCAGTGGTGAAATACAGCAACCCTGTCGTGTCCAGCATTCCAATATAAAATGGTTCGGTGACGTTTCTGTTGATTTTGATTTTAGCTGTTGGTTTGTTGTATAGCCCTGAAATAATATCAACTATGGATTTATCAAAGTTAAACAAGCAAAGTTCTCAAGCACTTTATATAAAAAGGACCATTTCACTGAACCGAATGCCTTCTTGGCATCTAAACTTAACACTAAGGTCTCTAATTTTTGTTTATCAACCTGCCTCATTATGTGCAAAACCTTTCTGATGTTGTCCTGGGCCTGTCTCTGTTTGATGAAACCCGTTTGGTCATTATGTATTAACCCGGGTAATATTGTTTCTAGTCTCTTAGAGATGATGAATGTGAACAACTTATAATCAATATTCAGTACACTAATTGGCAGGGCTGGACTGGGACAAAAAATTGGCCCGGGCATTTTGACTAGAGACTGCCCCCCCCCCCCCCCCAGGTATTATAGGAAAAGCCATAAAGCCTTTGAATGAAAACAGACTCTGTTTTGACAGTGATGTACGCTGTCTTGTTGGTATATTTCTATACATTTTACGTCAGATAACAACTTTGGTTGTAAGCTTCAGATAATTAATAAAAGCATGACATTTTAAATGAGAATAAAAACATATTTCTTTGTGCTCCCCTTTCCCTGTTAATACCCTACCTGGCCCCCTGGCAAAACTTTGCTAGACCCGCCCCTGCACAGTTACCAGCTGTCAGCGTAAGAAAGGATCCTGGTGTTATTTGTCTCTCAGAAACAGTTCATAACTTCCCTTCAACTCATTACTGTCACCTAAAAGGTAAACCTGTTTCTCAATCACCTGTTCAGCTCTGATGGGTAAGGACATCTCCTGGTTTCATCTTCATGTTTCCCTCTCGCCACATATACAAACCAATATCATGACCAGCAGCTTTTACAGCTGTGGCTCCAGCAAACATTAGCTGATACTAGAAATTAATATTAAATAAATTCTAACAACAGCTGATCAAGCTTAAACGTGCAGCTGTTGTTTAACGTGACATCTGCTGGTTTCTTCTTTCTGGCGCTAAGTGGGCGATAAACAAACAAGAGAGAAAAGCTGATCACTGATAAGTTTCATGATTGAAGTAGCAACAGGAGAGGGAGGGGGACAGAATTAGAAGAGAAGAGGCAGCTGTGCAGCGTAAAGACAGAATAAATCCAGCTTTGTGTCTTTTTCCATTCTAGCTGAAGTACAGGACAAACTGTGCTCCTTTTCAGTTCAATACGAAACACGTAATATTTTCTCTCAATGCGGGACGATTCCGTCTTTTTACAGGACGGTTGGCAACTCTACTAACTAACCTTATGAATAAAATAAAGTTCACTATCAGTAACATCATAGCACCCACCCAGCTGTATAGAAACTCCGTCATGCTAGCTAGTACGCAGTATTGTAACTGACTGTAAAAAGTCAGCACAACGAAAATAAACTCCACCTAAACTTGGTTTATATCTGACCCAGATAGACTGCAGGTCATAACTTCTTACCTGAAGTTCAGTTCACCTGACACTCGGACCTGCGTCTGCCTCGGGTCTCTCCTTCTCCTGCCTCCCCTTTCTCTCATCCACCTGCTGGCCTCCACCACTTGCTAATGTTACTGAATCTGTGGAAGCTCCGCGATAGCCACCGCCAAACAACTGAGTTATTTTTACACACCGGCCAGCATCTGGCCAGTCCACCACCGTTACAAAAAAAAATAAAAAATCATCGGCCCATAAAAACCCGGTATGCCCGATGGCCAGTCCAGCTATGCTAATTGGGCAATAGTTACTACATTCTAGTTTATCTTTTCCTTCTTTTGGTATAATGGAAATTATTGCTTCCCTCCATGAAGAAGGGATAGTTTTCATTTACATTACCCAATTAAATGTTTTTAACATGGTGCGAGTCTAATAATCCTGCATTATTTTATACCATTCTGGGTCAAACCCATCTGGCCCTGCCGTTTCCCCTCCCTTTAGTCTTTTAATTGCCAAGTAAATTTCTTCTTTAGTTATTGTGGACAACAGCATTTTATTATATAGCGCTTTTCTAATCTCACTGAGCACTCAAAGCGCTTTATATAACTTGTGCATTCACCCAATCATTCCCATTCACACAAGCACTTTATCTAAGGTTTTTTTTAGTGCTTCTATCTAACATTCACTCGCATTCACACTCGGATGGAGTGCATCGGAGAGCAACATGGGGTTAGTAACTTGCCCAAGGATATTTGGCATGGTGTAGACTGGAGGAGCCTGGCATCGAACCACCAACCTTCTGGTGAATAGTTGCCCACCTGAGCTACAGCCACCCCAGAAAATAAGACCAACCCTAGGTTTCTCTTCAGCACTGTAGACAGGCTGACAAAAAGTCAGAGCTCTGTTGAGCCAACCAATCCTTTTTCTAGTTATGACTTCATGAATTTCTTTACAAAACTTTTTTAACCATTACTAGAGAAAAAAAAATACTCAAAATCATCTCACAGATGTAACATTATGGTAAATGGTAAATGGCCTGTATTTATATAGCGCCTTACTAGTCCCTAAGGACCCCAAAGCGCTTTACATATCCAGTCATCCACCCATTCACACACACATTCACACACTGGTGATGGCAAGCTACATTGTAGCCACAGCCACCCTGGGGCGTACTGACAGAGGCGAGGCCGCCGGACACTGGCGCCACCGGGCCCTCTGACCACCACCATTATCTACAGCTACTTTGAGTACCATTGATATTCATTTAGAGTCTTTTTCTCCAATTGATCTTTCTGAGTTAACTTCAGTAATTACTTCCTCCAAACCATCAACGTGTCTTTTAGACCCCATTCCTACAAAACTGCTCAAAGAAGTCCTGCCACTAATTAATGCTTCAATCTTAAATATGATCTACCTATTTCTCTAAACCTTTACTTAAAAAAAGATCTCTAGACCCAGTGGTCTTAGCTAATTATAGGCCAATCAACAACCTTCCTTTCATATAAAAAAAACTTCTGTTATCAAATAGCTAACAGATCATCTGCAGAGGAATGGCTTATTTGAAGAGTTTCAGTCAGGTTTCAGAGCCCATCACAGCACAGAAACAGCTTTAGTGAAGGTTACAAATGATTTTCTTATGACCTCAGTGCAACATTCGATACTGTCGACCATAATATTCTATTAGAACGATTAGAGCATGCTGTAGGTATTACAGGTACTGCGCTGCAGTGGTTTGCATCATATCTATCTAATAGACTCCAATTTGTTCATGTAAATGGAGAGTCTTCTTCACATGCTGAGGTTAATTATGGAGTTCAACAGTGTTCAGTGCTAGGACCATTTGTGTTTACATTATACATGCTTCCCTTTGGCAGTATCATCAGAAGGCATAGCATACATTTTCACTGCTATGCAGATGACACCCAGCTCTATCTATCCATGAAGCCAGATAACACACACCAATTAGTTAAACTGCATCAATGTCTTAAAGACATAAAGACCTGGGTCATTTTTGACCAGGATATGTCCTTCAATGCACATATTAAACAAATATGTAGGACTGCTTTCTTCTATTTATGCAATATCTCTAAAATTAGAAATATCCTGTCTCAGTGACACTGAAAAACTAGTTCATGCATTTATTACTTCTAGGTTGGACTACTAAAAAGAATGTCTGACTATGAAATGCACGATTTATTAAAAGAAACTGCTTTGGCTATAATGTGATTGACAAACACAGAGGGAGAAGTATTCCTCTGTATTTGAGTTAAAAAGAGATTATGTTCAAATGAATGTTCATTTGAAAATGAACTAATGATAAAGTTGATTAATGACGTCAATTTGGATAAACTGAATGAAACATGAAGTATATTCAGAATCAGAATACTTTATTAATTCTGATTCTGATATTACAATTCAATTACATATGAATATACTATTAGTATTTCCTTTTCAGTCACCTTTCTCACTCAACATGTGTTAATAGACCTCTCTACACTGAATTATACTTGTTATAATCTCTGGCTCTCTTCCACAGCATGTCTTTTATCCTGTCTTTCTTCTTTCACCCCAACCTGCAGCAGATGGCCGCCCCCTCACTGAGCCTGGTTCTGCAGGAGGTTTCTTCTTGTTAAAAGGGAGTTTTTCTTTGCACTGTCGCCAAAGTGTTTGCTCATAGGGGGTCATATGATTGTTGGTTTTTTTTCTCTGTATGTATTATTGTAGGGTCTACCTTACAATATAAATTGCCTTGAGGCGACTGTTGTTGTGATTTGGCACTATATAAATAACATTGAATTGAATTGAATTGAATTGAACAAGTATCTATACTTCTACTTAAGTACAGAATGTACTTTTGCCAACTCTGGATTTTATAGAAAGTTATTGATTAAACTGGTAATATATGGCTATGAGAGGGGTGTGGCAAGTGAGTTCAATCAGCTGACTGAACAGACAGCTAGTCTAAAGAGGAAGTGTAAATAAATTAGGAATCTTCCCCACAATACCTGCACACCTGAGGTGGGCTTTTTCAGCTTCAAACCATCGAGCAGAAGCTGCTGGCAAGGTTTCTGACTTCCTGTGCTCTGAGTTTCTCTGTTAAACTCCGTAAACCTGCAGAGGAAATGAGCCTCATGTTCATTTAAGGCCCACGGAAGAGTTTTAGATGAAAAAAAAAGAATGCAGGAACTCTGTCAAACCCCAAATAGAAAGTGGAGGTACTTTTACTGTAGTACTTTTAGCTGTTACAGAGTGTTTCAGGACTGTAGCATTGCAGGTATTTCCATGTCTTCCAAACACACACATACACGCACACACACACACATATATATGTATATATATATATATGTATATATATATATATATATATATATATATATATATATATATATATATATATATATATATATATAACAACACCCAGCACGCCCCTGCAGGCGGTTTATCCTTCTGTTCCCAGGACTGCGCTCTTCTGGACAGAGATCTCCGATGTTATTCCCGGGATCTGCTGGAGCCACTCGCCTAGCTTGGGAGTCACCGCACCTAGTGCTCCGATTACCACGGGGACCACCGTTACCTTCACCCTCCACATCCTCTCGAGCTCTTCTCTGAGCCCTTGGTATTTCTCCAGCTTCTCGTGTTCATTCTTCCTGATATTGCTGTCATTCGGAACCGCTACATCGATCACTACAGCCGTCTTCTTCTGTTTGTCTACCACCACTATGTCCAGTTGGTTAGCCACCACCATTTTGTCCGTCTGTATCTGGAAGTCCCACAGGATCTTAGCTCGGTCATTCTCCACCACCCTTGGGGGCATCTCCCATTTTGACCTCGGGACTTCCAGGTTATACTCGGCACAGATGTTCCTGTACACTATGCCGGCCACTTGGTTATGGCGTTCCATGTATGCCTTGCCTGCTAGCATCTTGCACCCTGCTGTTATGTGCTGGATTGTCTCTGGGGCATCTTTACACAGCCTGCACCTGGGGTCTTGCCTGGTGTGATAGACCCCAGCCTCTATGGATCTTGTACTCAGAGCTTGTTCTTGTGCTGCCATGATTAGTGCCTCTGTGCTGTCTTTCAGTCCAGCTTTGTCCAGCCACTGGTAGGATTTCTGGATATCAGCCACCTCCTCTATCTGCCGGTGGTACATACCGTGCAGGGGCCTGTCCTTCCATGATGGTTCCTCGTCTCCCTCCTCTTTCTTGGGTTTCTGCTGCCTGAGGTATTCACTGAGCACTCGGTCAGTTGGGGCCATCCAATGTATTCTTGGATGTTCGTTGTCTCATCCTGGACTGTGGTGCTGACACTCACCAGTCCCCGGCCCCCTTCCTTCCGCTTAGCGTACAGCCTCAGGGTGCTGGACTTGGGGTGAAACCCTCCATGCATGGTAAGGAGCTTTCTTGTCTTTATGTCAGTGGCTTCTATCTCCTCCTTTGGCCAGCCTATTACCCCAGCAGGGTACCTGATCACGGGCAGGGCGTACGTGTTGATGGCCCGGATCTTGTTCTTACCATTCAGCTGACTCCTCAGGACTTGCCTGACCCTCTGCAGGTACTTGGTGGTTGCAGCCTTTCTAGCGGCCTCTTCATGGTTCCCATTTGCCTGCGGGATCCCCAGGTACTTGTAACTGTCCTCTATGTCTGCAATGTTGCCTTCTGGTAGTTCAATCCCCTCAGTTCTGACTACCTTCCCTCTCTTTGTTACCATCCTACTACACTTCTCCAGTCCGAACGACATTCCAATGTCATTGCTGTATAGCCTGGTAGTGTGGATCAGTGAATCGATGTCTCGTTCACTCTTGGCATACAGCTTGATGTCATCCATGTACAGGAGGTGGCTGACAACTGCTCCGTTCCGTAGTCGGTATCCGTAGCCAGTCTTGTTAATGATCTCACTGAGGGGGTTCAGGCCTATGCAGAACAGCAGTGGGGACAGAGCATCTCCTTGGTAGATCCCGCACTTGATGGTGACTTGTGCTATGGGCTTGGAGTTGGCCTCTAGTGTTGTACGCCACATCCCCATTGAGTTCCTGATGAAGGCTCTTAGGGTCCCATTGATCTTGTACAATTCTAGGCATTCCAGTATCCAGCTGTGGGGCATTGAGTCATAGGCCTTCTTGTAATCAATCCAGGCAGTGCACAGGTTGGTCAGTCTGGTCTTGCAGTCTCGGCTGACTGTTCTGTCTACCAGTAGCTGGTGTTTTGCGCCTCTGGTATTCTTGCCAATTCCTTTCTGTGTCCCACTCATGTATTGACCCATGTGCCTGTTCATCTTAGCCGATATGATGCCTGACAGGAGCTTCCATGTAGTACTGAGGCAGGTTATTGGTCGGTAGTTGGAGGGGACCGGTCCCTTCTTGGGGTCCTTGGGGATCAGGACCGTCCGACCTTCGGTTAGCCATTCCGGGTGTCTCTCGTTAACTAGCAGCTGGTTCATTTGTGCTGCCAGACGCTCGTGGAGTGCAGTCAGCTTCTTTAGCCAGTAGGCGTGAACCATGTCGGGCCCTGGTGCTGTCCAACTCTTCATACTGGAGACCCTTTCTTGGATATCTGCCACTGTGATGGTTACTGGACCCTGTTCAGGGAGGTCGCTGTGGTCTGCCCTCAGATCCACTAGCCACTGAGCATTGCCGTTATGGGTTGCGTCCTTCTCCCATATGCTCTTCCAGTATTGCTCCGTCTCCAGCCTTGGTGGTGCTGTTCTCTTATTATTGTTCCCTTGCCACTGAGAGTACACCTTTGCTGGTTCTGTGGAGAACAGCTGGTTTATTCTCCTGCCTTCTATCTCTCTGGTGTACCTCCTCAAGCGGCTGGCCAAGGCTGTGAGTCTTTGCTTGGCAGTTTCCAAGGCCTCAGGTGTGGACAGCTTGCTGTATTTCTTATGCACCTTCTTTGTCGCACCTTTCTGCAACTCTGTTAGTTGGCTAACCTCCCTCCGTGCTACTTTGATCTTGCCCTCTAGCCTCCTTCTCCATGGAGGGTACTGCCCCTTGTGGCTGTTCAACTTGTAGCCAAGCATCTCAATGATCACTGCTGCCGTATTGTAGATCAGCTTGTTAGTGTCGGTAATCGTGGTTGTAGGTATTGTCCGTAGTGCTGCATTAACATCATCTAGCAGACCTTCTGAGGGTACTTCACGTATATGTGTATATGTGTGTATATATATATATATATATATATGTGTGTGTGTGTGTGTGTGTGTGTGTATATATATATATATATATATATATATATATATATATATATATATATATATAAACAAACACCCAGCACGCCCCTGCGGGCGGTTTATCCTTCAAGCTCGTGTCCTTTACTAGAGGCCTGCACCAGACTGGGAAGAGTGAATCTACAACAGGCAAGCAGCTTGGTGTGAAAAAAATCAACTGTGGAAGCAATCATCAGAAAATGGAAGACATACAAGACCACTGATAATCTCCCTCGATCTGGGGCTCCACGCAAGATCTCATCCCGTGGGGTCAAAATGATCATGAGAACGGTGAGCAAAGATCCCAGAACCACACGGGGGGACCTGGTGAATGACCTGCAGAGAGCTGGGACCAAAGTAACAAAGGTCACCATCAGTAACACACTACAACGGCAGGGAATCAAATCCTGCAGTGCCAGACGTGTTCCGCTGCTGAAGCCAGTGCATGTCCAGGCCCGTCTGAAGTTTGCCAGAGAGCACATGGATGATACAGCAGAGGATTGGGAGAATGTCATGTGGTCAGATGAAACCAAAGTAGAACTTTTTGGTATAAACTCAACTCGTCGTGTTTGGAGGAAGAAGAATACTGAGTTGCATCCCAAGAACACCATACCTACTGTGAAGCATGGGGGTGGAAACATCATGCTATGGGGCTGTTTTTCTGCCAAGGGGACAGGACGACTGATCCGTGTTAAGGACAGAATGAATGGGGCCATGTATCGTGAGATTTTGAGCCAAAACCTCCTTCCATCAGTGAGAACTTTGAAGATGAAACGAGGCTGGGTCTTCCAACATGACAATGATCCAAAACACACCGCCCGGGCAACAAAGGAGTGGCTCCGTAAGAAGCATTTGAAAGTCCTGGAGTGGCCTAGCCAGTCTCCAGACCTCAACCCCATAGAAAATCTGTGGCGGGAGTTGAAAGTCCGTGTTGCTCGGCGACAGCCCCAAAACATCACTGCTCTCGAGAAGATCTGCATGGAGGAATGGGCCAAAATACCAGCTACTGTGTGTGCAAACCTGGTAACGACCTATAGTAAACGTTTGACCTCTGTTATTGCCAACAAAGGTTATGTTACAAAGTATTGAGTTGCATTTTTGTTATTGACCAAATATTTATTTTCCACCCTGAATTACGAATAAATTCTTTACAAATCCTACCATGTGGATTCATGGATTTTTTTTTTCACATTCTGTCTCTCACAGTTGAAGTGTACCTCTGGTGCAAATTATTGACCTCTGTCGTCATTTTAGGTGGGGGAACTTGCACAATCGGTGGCTGACTAAATACTTTTTTGCCCCACTATATATATATATATATATATATATATTAGGGGTGCAACGATACACAAAATTCACGGTTCGGTTCGGTTCGATACTTTGGTGTCACGGTTCGATATTTTTTCGATACAAAAAAATGTTCATGCCTTTTTAATTTGTCATTTATTAAAATTATAAATATATATATTTTAACTCAAAAGTACAGTTTTTAAATTTAACCCTAACCCTTGTGTGCGTTTTTTATTTTGACAGCGAATGCGCACCTGCGGACCACTTATGTGCAGCCCTGGTTATTTAGCTCGTCATATTGCAGCCACAGAAATTCTTTTGTCCATGAAACCATAAAGCTGCACTTTCTTTTTGCCTTATAGTCTCATTTGTCATAACTTCTCCGTTTTGTGGTAAGCTTTTCTTTGGCTGTCACTTCTTCACCCTGACCTGTCTTATTTGGCTCAGCAGAACTAAAATATAAATCCTGCTGCTTTTACACACGGACTCACATAATTTCAGCGATTCTCTGCGCGATCAACCTCTCACATGTTTAAGCTTGCTGCGGGAGATTTCACTTGTCATGTTTGCATAGTAAGCTAACGATTAATAAGACGATGTCAGAGCAATTGGTGCACAAATTATCATCACTCACAGATCAGTGCTGTCGCTCTCTATACACAGTTCGCACGATTGCAAAGTGAAAGCAAAAAAACAAGCGCAAATTCAAACGCGATTTCAATATGTCACATATTGACAGTGGCTCACCGATGCCAATGACATAATTACCCAGCTACATTTCTGAAAGAATGCAAAAGCATTGACATATATTTTTCCTTCCTACAATAGCCCGACGGGCAGGGTAGCCCGACTGAAAAAAATCGCTAGCCCCAGGACTCGGGCTAGCGATTTTGCGAGCCCTGTATCTGATTGAGGAATCACTCATCTTTGGAAAAGAGAGTTTATTACAGAGAAATGTCTCTTTCCAAAATAAAAGCTATACTATCCGCTTCTTCTGGGCTATATTCTCAGCAGCATAAGGAGAATCATGTGCTAACAGCTGTCTAAATGACTCAGCTAAAGTTAGTAGCATGCTTGTTGTTTTTGTCTTTGCACTAGGATGATGTCGGCGTAAATGTGCAGTCATATTCGTTGTGTTCCCACTAGTGCTTTCAGGTTAATCTCGTTGAAATGACCTTAACGCCACAACACGGCAAATCTCCGTTAACGAGCTACCGCCGATCGCCCCGTGCATGGGGCTAGACGGCCAACACGTTAACGAGCTAACTGCGCTAACACACTAGCTCCCACCCATGTAATTAAGCATTGCGTGGCACATCCAACATACTGTTTTACTTTAGTCCATGACTCGCTTACCTTCAGGGTCATACGTCACATGAAAACCAAAATAATTCCAAACGCCAGATCTGAATGAGAGTGGGGGAGGTCCATCTTACAAGGTGAGCTTAACTTCTGTCTTGCTAGCTTGCCCTGCGCTCTTCCTTCTGACTATGCTGTCTGTGTTGAGCGCTCAGTGGATCTGCGCTCGACAGTGCAGCCTAGGCGGAGTAGTCGAACGCAGATTCACTGAGCGCTCAACACAGACAGCATCGTCAGAAGGAAAGTTGATAAAATAAATTACAAATGTTGTATTGTTCGATACATATGCGTACCGAACCGAAAGCACTGTATCGAACGGTTCAATATCAATACGAATATCGTTGCACCCCTAATATATATATATATATATATTAGGGGTGCAACGATACACAAAATTCACGGTTCGGTTCGGTTCGATACTTTGGTGTCACGGTTCGATATTTTTTCGATACAAAAACATGTTCATGCATTTTTAATTTGTCATTTATTAAAATTATAAATATATATTTTAACTCAAAAGTACAGTTTTTAAATTTAACCCTAACCCTTGTGCGTGTTTTTTATTTTGACAGCGAATGCGCACCTGCGGACCACTTATGTGCAGCCCTGGTTATTTAGCTCGTCATATTGCAGCCACAGAAATTCTTTTGTCCATGAAACCATAAAGCTGCACTTTCTTTTTGCCGTATAGTCTCATTTGTCATAACTTCTCCGTTTTGTGGTAAGCTTTTCTTTGGCTGTCACTTCTTCACCCTGACCTGTCTTATTTGGCTCAGCAGAACTGAAATGCTTTTACACACTCACTCACATAAGCTCAGCGATTCTCTGCGCGATCAACCTCTCACATGTTTAAGCTTGCTGCGGGAGATTTCACTTGTCATGTTTGCATAGTAAGCTAACGATTAATAAGACGATGTCAGAGGAATTGGTGCAC